>NW_020837959.1:224429-251013 GCF_003676395.1 Aethalodelphis obliquidens
CGGTCCTGGGGAGCTCCAGGCGGGGACCCTTCCCCCCGGTCCTGGGGAGCTCTCTGGTCCAGGGTGGGCCTTCAGCTCAGAGCATCCCCCCGACGTCGGGCTCCAGTCCTCACTGAGCCCCTGAATCTCAGGATGTGGGGCTTCTCACAGGGCTTCCCAGATGCCCAGCTGACCGCCGTGCCCAGGCCCAGGTAAGGCTGGGACCCTGCAGGGAGAGACCACCCTGCAGGGAGAGACCCTGGGCCCACCCTGTCCACTCTCCCTGAGTAGACAGTCAGTCCCCGTGGAGCTGTGGGCTGGGCAGTTTGGGTGTCAGAATGCTGTGGTTAATGGGTTCCTCTGGGGTCCCCAAAAGCTCCCCAGGCTGCCGGCCCCCTCACGCCTCCAGGCTTCTCCCTGACACCCTCCTTCCCTTGGGGCCTTTCTGAAGGTTCTGGAGTCCGGGGGCTTCAGTTACCTTAAGAAACGTGGCCAGGCCTTAAAAGGACAGTCTGGGTGTGAGTTTTTGGTGAGGACACGTGATTTCTCTGGGGAGGGTGCAGGGAGGGGAGGGGCTGCATGTGGGAGTCCCGTGTGGGGTGCACCCCATGTGAGCAGATGGGGAAACTGAGTCTGGAAGAAGTGAGGAACCCGCCAAGGCCACGTGGCCGTCCGCCTTGGGCTGCTTAAGCCAGGACAACGGGCTGCAGGTCACCCATGAGGCCGGGCTCTGGCACAGACACCCGGCTGTGCTTCTGGAAGAGCGTGTGGCTGGCCCTGTAGGCGGGCGCCCTGGGTGCCCTCGTGTCCTGTGATCCAGCCTTGTCCTGAGGGCCAAGACTGGCCCAGGTGGGGTCCAGGTGGGGTGCCTCTTCCCCAGCATTTGGAGGAAACTGTGATCTGACCTCCAAGGCTCCTTCCCTGGGAGGGTCAGCTGCATCCCTCCGTCCACATCTGCATGAAGCTGGGGGCAGGCCCTCGTTTCTCCATCCGTCCTTCACGTGGACGGAGCGCCTTTCTCTCCTGGGAGCCGCCCCTCCCCGTGTTCAGGCCGTGACCCACGGCTTGGGGGGAGGCTTCAGCTGAGCACCCGGCCTCCCAGTGAGCTGCAGTAGCTTATCGGAGCCTCAGAGACAGGCTCTCGGGTGCCAAGGGCCGCGCTGCTTTAAAATCGTCATTTAGAGGAAGTGAGGGAGACACCAGACAGGGTTCCTCCTGCTTCTGGGCGCCATGGGCGGTTCGCGCCTGGGGCGCGGGCCCTCCCGGTGCCGGGGTCCCGCGAGCACCAGCCTGTGCGGGGTGCAGGCTGCACGAGTCCCCTCCCTTCCCGACTCTTCTGTGGACGTCTGAATACAGTATTTGGTCTCATGAATTTTAATCCAGGTTTTAGTGAATGGTTTAACCACCTGCACGTTTATTAGCTGAACGCAGAGCTGTTCAGAGCCGGCCGGCACCCTTTTCGGAGAACGGGCCCTGCCTGCCTGGCTTCCAGCTCTCTCTCGGCCTCGGCGTGGGCCCCGGGTCCCCGCTTCTGGGCACCTGGGCTCCGCCAGGGCTGCCCTGTGGCGCATCCGGGGCTTGCGGGGAGGCTCCCCTCTGTCCCCGTGGCTCCCGCGCTCCCCTCCCCCAGATGTTGGGAAACGGATGCTGGTGTTTGCAACATAGGACACAGCACACAGCGCGAAACCGGGGAGAACCTCGCGTCTGGCCGCGGCGGGGGCAGGGCAGTGCCAGCCGGGCTCTGGGGGGCCGGGGAAGGACTCTGCGGTCCTGCGGGGGGCGCCCTGCCGGGACCTCTCCGCTGCACATCTGGGCTCGCGGAGCCAGAGGCCAACAGCTTCCTGTCGGAGGCTTTTTCTCTTTTCCCAATTCTGTGAAACTGCATTTAAACTTCTCCCCGTAATTAGCGAGGAAAGCGCTCTGGCCGGCCTCAGACGCCAGAGGCCGCGTTTTAATTCCCTTGTCAGATAGTGGTAGTTAAGGCCGTCCAGTCCTTTGGGTGGCATTTTCCCTTTCCCTGGACAAGCCTGCAACCGTGCAGGGCATGAGTCCTGCCTCTGCTGCTGCTGAGCTGTGTGCAGAGATGCCCAGGCAGAGGCGCCAGCTGGGGGAGCTGGGGTTGTGCAGCCCCTCTCAGTGCCCCAGAAAGGAGAGTCTGTGTTGCAGGCATGTGGGGGGACCTCACCCCACTCCCCACCACCCACAGCTTCCTTTTCTTTTGGAAATATGCTTCCAACTCTGCCCCCTTGAAGAAACACTGCAGGCTTTCCCATCGACCAAGAAGGGGGTGGCCTGGCCGCATGCGGGCACCAGGGGGCACGCCTGTCCCACCCCCAGGATGTCTGCCCTGCTCCCTCACGCCCCTGTGGGCCCTGCTGATGCCAGCCCCGACCTGAGAGATGCCACGATTGGGCTGAGGAGGCCTTTGTGCAGGGACCCCCTGGGCTTCTGGTGGGGACAGCCGGGTCGCCTGCCTGTCCCTGTTCGTGGACGACAAACATATTCCTTGTATGTTGGGCGTCAGGTACTTGTCTTTTACTTTGCAACATAAATTTAAAAGTTCTCAGTGGATTAGTATCCTGAACTTGAAAAGAATGTGAAAAGATGGTCATTTGACAGAAAATGAGCCAGACATTTCAGCACAAAACGAAACAAAAAGTGCGTACACACACACACACATGACAGACATTCAGCCTCACCAATAATGTAAACTTTTCAAATGAAAGCAGTAGTTTTGGTCACCAGCTTAGCAGAGTTTGTAAACATTGATGGAGACCTTCCTGGAAGGTCCGTGGTCCCAGAGCCCAGGATGGAGGACGCCCTCCCACCAAGCAGGCCACCTCGGGGACTGTCCTGAGGACACCAGGGCTAGGGACGCTCCCGGTGGTGGACGTGGGGGAGGACTTGCTGTCCGCGTGTTGGAAGGTGTGAGGCCTGCGGTTGTGGTCACTCAGACCTCAGGTGCCGTTTGGCCTTTACTTACTTGGGAAGTGGTCCATGGCCTCATGTTAAAGGAAGAAGCCGACTGTGTATCAGGTTGAAGAATGTAGCCCCACTTTTATTTAAAAACATGTCTTTATTTTTATCCTATATCCATATATCTTTAGAGAAAGAAACCTTAAGCATGATATACCCTAGGATGTTAATTCTGTTACTCACGTGCTGACATCTTTATGTATTTTTTAAATTTTTGGTTTTTGAAAAATAGCTTCGCTGAGATATAATTCACATAGCATATAATTTACCCATTTAAGATGCGCAGTTCTGTGGTTTTTATTATATTCAGAGTTGTGTGGCCATCACCACAGTCACTGTTAGAACATTTTCATCTCCCTAAAGAGAAAGCCATTCCCTTCCCCTGCTCCCCAGCCCCTGGCCACCAGGAATCCACTTTGTCTCCACAGATGAGCCAATTCTGGTCATTTCACATACAGGGAACGGCACCCTGTGTGGCCACTTGCGTTGGCTTCTCTCGTTGAGCCTCAGCATCAGAGCTGAAGGCGCCAGTGGGTCAGGGGCTCCGTTCGGTGTGTCCGTCCTCTGTTGATGGACGCTTGGGTTGTTTCTGCTGTAACCTTGCACGTACCAGTTTTTGTGTGGATGTGTTTTCATTGCTCCCGGACATACCCCTGGGGGTGGGCTGTTGGGCTATAATGGTTACTCCGGGTTTACCGTTTTGGAAGAGCGATGGCCCCGTTTTACATTCCTACGAGCAGCTCAGTTTCTGCACGTCCTCACCTGGGAAAGTGCATTCTGGGTGCACTTGTCCCAGGCCCTGTCCCGGGGCTCCTGTGCCTCCAGGGGCCGGGGGTGAGATTTGTGTCCCCCATGTGTAACCGGCTGGTGTCACGGCTCTGTGTCAGGAGGTGGCAGGTGTGGGACTGAAGGTGCTACCCTGTGACCCACCCATGAAGAGGGTCCTCTGAGTGGGGCCTGGGCAGTGTGTTTTCTAGAAACCTCTCCAGGTGATCCTGATTTGCAGCCGAGAGTGGGGACAGTCCCCCGAGATAAAGCCGGGATGGGGGCCAGGCCGTGGGCAGGGACACTGGAGGCAGGACTCGCGTGTGTGGCCGTCTCGGGGGCAGCCCTGGGAACACCTGCCGTACGCGTGCGCCTTCTCGCGAGGCCTCGGCCGCAGCTCTGACTCCTGGGGGACGTGCCTTCGGGGCTCTGGCCCCCAGGACATGGCGGGGGGAGAGCAGCTGCCTTCTCTGCATGCCTGGACCTCAGGCCAGCGCGGTCCCTCTTCCTGCTCTGGATCTGAGCTGGTCAGTAAAACAAGCGATACCTGTTGGGTGCTTCTGACGGCAGCACCACAGATGGGCTCGTCCCCCTCCCGAGGGGAGGCTCTGATGCAGCTCCTGCGTACAGGTCCTTCCATGTCTGTCACCTGCCCTCGCCCCCCCCCCCCCCCCCCCCCGCCTCCCTCGGCCCGCCGGGACCACCAGCTCCCAATTTCGTGTCCCCCACGTGAGGTCACAGGTGCATGCCTGAGGCAGGCGCTTGGAAGCCGGCCCCCCCCAGGACTGACCCCACCTCAGGACTGATGACCCCCCAGGACTGACCACCCCTCAGGACTGATCCCCACCCCAGGACTGAGTCCCCCCTCAGGACTGATTCCCCCCAGGACTGACCCCCCAGGACTGAACCACCCTCAGGACTGATCACCCCCCCAGGACTGACCGCCCCTCAGGACTGATCACCCCCCAAGGACTGACCGCCCCTCAGGACTGATCACCCCCCCAGGACTGACCGCCCCTCAGGACTGATCACCCCCCAGGACTGACCACCCCTCAGGACTGATCCCCCCCAGGACTGACCACCCCTCAGGACTGATCCCCACCTCAGGACTGAGTCCCCCCCCAGGACGGATCCCCCCTCAGGACTGATCCCCCCAGGACCGATCCCCCCAGGACCGACTCCCCCAGGACGATCCCCCCAGGACGGATCCCCCCTCAGGACTGATCCCCGCCCCAGGACCGATCCCCCCAGGAAGATCCCCCCAGGACGGATCCCCCCTCAGGACTGATCCCCCCAGGACCGATCCCCCCAGGACTGATTGCCCCCAGGGCAGGGGACGCCGCCTCGTAGAATCTAACGGTGCCCCTTCTGTCTGTGTCCAGCCCCTTCTACGGAGAGGACTTCTACTGCGAGATTCCGCGGAGTTTCCGTCACCTGTCCTTTTACATTTTCGATAGAGACGTTTTCCGGAGGGATTCAATCATAGGTAGGTACCGACCGACCAGGGTTTTCTTCATTTTCTCCGCCTCTTCTGAGCGGGGCTCATTCTGGCAGAACTCCCGGGCACGCCGTCTGAGCTGGTGAGCCACACCAGCATCTCGCCTGCCCTTGCTGGCCGTCCAGGAGCTGCCCTGTCACTGTGTTCTGGGGCGACACACCACGAGCTCACGCGGGGACACGGGGACACGCGGAAAAGGCAAACCATCCTTCAGGCGAGAGTGGCATCCCCCCAAACGACTCCCGAAGCCTTCTCCAACCATCCCACCACCCCAGACCTTGCCCATCCCTGAACCCAGCACCCATGTGTGGGGGACTGAGATGGTATTGGGGTGCACTCATAAGTATTAGGGGCTCTCAGAGGCACTGGGATGCTGTCAGAGGTACTGGGGGTCTCAGGTATTGAGGGTCCCAGAGGCACCAGCGTCCTGGAGAGAGTGAGACCCACCTTGAACGTGGAGCCCAGAGCCGCCCGTTTGGTGGGCGCCTCTGTCCCGGGAAACCTGTCAGCTCCCCGTGGCACCAGAATTAGACCCGAGCTGCCCAACGTGGGCTCAGCTGTGGCCATGGGACCCCAGCTGATCGTCGCTGGCCCGGCTGCTCCTGGCAGGAGGCGTCTCGGTGCTTTGCTCCTGGACAGAGCAGTTGAATCTGGTGGGCCCGTGACACTGCAGTCTCCCGCCCGCTCCTGGGGCGTCTGACCAGCTCCACGCACTGCCCATACGTGACTGGTCAGGGGTGTTTGCGCCCAGGCCAGCAGCCCTCAAAAAGAAACAAAGTCTGGGGCTTCCCTGGTGGCGCAGTGGTTGAGAGTCCGCCTGCCGATGCAGGGGACGCAAGTTCGTGCCCCGATCCGGGAAGATCCCACATGCCGCGGAGCGGCTGGGCCCGTGAGCCACGGCCACTGAGCCTGCGCGTCCGGAGCCTGTGCTCCGCAACGGGAGAGGCCACAGCAGAGAGGCCCGCGTACCGCCAGAAAAAAAAGTCTGAAGGCAGCTCTGGAGCTGAGGTCCTTTGAAGAAGCATCTGGCAGTGTTTCCAGCACATGGATCAGAGCTTCCCACACTCGTCAAAATGCAGATGCTGGGTATTGGGTCTGGGGCAGGGCCCAGGGTCTGCATTTCCAACAAATAGCGTTCTTGGAGACTGCTGTGTTTTACGTAGAAATCACCAGTTTGTTCAGGAAGTACACGGCCTAGGTGACACAGCAACTCAGATAATTCACACTTGACTTCATTTAAGATGGAGCCGTGATGGGGCCCCTCAGCAGCCCTTTACCTCTGAAGCGAGGATGTTCGCGTTTGCGGGACCACTTCTGTGCTGGGCCTGCGGGCCTGCCCGCTTTGCCCTCAGGATGGCGCCCGAACCTTAGCTTGGCGTCACGCTCCGGGGATTCCTCCTCCAGCCCAGACATAGGCTCTGGCCCTCCCGGCCCCTCTCCCGGTGCCTCGCAGCCTGACGCCCACCTCAGGCCCTTCTCCGATGCCCGCGTGGCTGCCGCTGTCGGCCCGAGACCCTGGTCAGCTGGAGGCTGCCCCTCGGTGTGTGTTATTCTCACCGTCGCCTGTGGGAGCATTTCTTTTGTGTCCACTGGCCCGTACTTCCTGTGGCCTGGGGCTGTCGGAGCAGAGCCCGGGGGTGTCTCCGTCTAGCGCCTGCTGGGTGCACCAAGGTTTGTTCGAGGAGGAAAGGAGAGGGGCAGAGTGGTGTGTCGGAAGTTTACACATTACTTGATGGAGCTCACCTGGGCGACAGGTGCGACCCACAGGGAGATGCAGTACCACCAGGGCAGTTGGCTCAGATTATACCAGAATGAAGAGGAGTTTGACTAATCCCTGGAGCTACACGGGAGCTTCTTTGAGTGGTAATCCTAAGGAAAAAGAAAATTTAAAATATCTGCCCATTTGAATCAGAGAACCTGATCTAGCTGGTTTGGGGTTATTTCCGCTCATGAAAACCAAATAAGATGTTTATCGATCATTCTGTTTAAGGCGCCTGCTGTTTTTAAAGAGAACCAGCGGAACCAGCAGAACCATGGTTTAGCAATTCCTGGTGGCTTTAAAATGGGGATGTGGCAGGGTGCAGCCAGATTTAGATGTTTCCAACATTGTTCTCACAGCCGTAAAAATAAGAGGCTGTCTGGATCTCCAAGGATAATTTGAAGTTATGACTAGCAATTATGTTGTTACCAGGATGAGAAACCAAGTTCTAGGATATAAATTTGTGTCGCGGAAACGAGCGTAGTGTCACCGGCTTCTCACGTCTGCCATGTGATCTGACGGCGCCGCACCAGGTTCTCTGGGTGCAGCAGCGCGTGGGCCCCCCCGCGGGCCGAGTCCAGGGGTGGGGTTTGTCCCAGGGAGGGTGTGGAGGTGCAGTGCGGGTGTGGTCGAGGCAGTGCTGGCTCAGGGCCACCGGCTCCACTTCCAGTGCGGGGCGTGGGCTGCTGGGGCTCTGGGGGCCCAGCCAGGCCTCCCCCTCTGCCCCACTCCGGCTGTGGGCCTGTCATCCCAGCATCTCCCCGCTTGGTCCGTCCAGCCCCGCTGGCAGGGGCTTCCTGCAGGTTCTCTATTGAAGGGTGGGGGTGTGAAGTGAGACCGTGATCCTTTTGTTGATAAGCCAGGGTCATCGAGGTGAAATTTGCACAGTGCGCCCACTGCCCACTGCGGGCGCGCTCGTCACTCGACGGAGGTGGGGTTGTGTCCTGCTTTTAGTGATCGTGAGCAAAGCTGCCGTAAACATTCTTGCCTAGGTCTCTGTGTGGGCAAATGTGTTCATTTCTCTTAGAAAATACCTAAGAGTGAGATTGCTGGGGCGTACTGTAGGTTTTAAAGGACGGCAGAATTTGCCATCCCAAATAGGCCACCGTGGCATAACGATTTGTTTGAGCTGCAGGCAGCTGGGAAGAAGCAGACACAAGGAAATCTCTCTACCCTAGAAGCAGAACATAAATTTGTCCAAATCCGAGACGACCCTAGACCCTTGGCGGCCCAGAGGCTACACCGAGGGACCCACACGACGAGCCTTCCGGGCCATTGGTTCCCACATACATTTGCCTTCCTTGAAACTCAGAGTCCTTTCCTTGGTCTTGTCACTTCTCTGAAAATTGGTGGTGGTTGTTTTAGGTTAAGATGCTACGAGTTCCAGCCACCCACCGCCTTGCGATACTCATCACCGAGTTTCCCCCACGTATATCTGAGATACACATGTTGATAAACTTCTGTTTGTTTTTCTCTTGTTAATCTTTCTTTTGTTACAGTTCTCTTTGTCCAGAGAACCTAGAAGAGTAGAAGGAAAAAGAGTTTTCCTCCCCTGCAGTGTGTTTACCTTTATTAGAAACTGACAAGCTGCTTTCCCGAGTGCAGCATTTTGAATTCTCTCCGCACTCGTATCATCAACTTTCATGTTTGATTCACTTTTGCCCTTCTAACATGTGTGCAGTGTTTTAGTGTAGCTTTACTGCTTTTTCATGATGAAGAACGATGTTGGGCACCTTTTCATGTGTTTGTTTACCATCTGTATCTCTTCTTTGGTAAATCATTCAAATCTTCTGCCCTTTTAATTGGATTTTCTTATTGAGTTTTTAAAATATATTCTGGATACAAGTCCTTTATCAGATGTATGTTTTGCAAATATTTTCTTCTAGCTTGTGGCTCGTCTTTTCATTTTCTTATGAGTGTCTTTTGAAGAGCAGAAGTTTTTAATTTTGATGAAGTCCAATTCATCAAACTTTTTTTTTTTTTTTTTGTTTTTTTTTGCGGTACGCGGGCCTCTCACCGCTGTGCCCTCTCCCGTTGCGGAGCACAGGCTCCGGATGCGCAGGCCCAGCGGCCATGGCGCGCAGGCCCAGCCGCTCCGCGGCATGTGGGATCTTCCCAGACCGGGGCACGAACCCGTGTCCCCTGCATCGGCAGGCGGACTCCCAACCACTGCGCCACCAGGGAAGCCCCCATTTTTTTCTTTTATAGTTTGTATTTTTGATGTCATGTCTAAGAAATCTTTGCCTACCACAGGTTGTGAAGATTTTCTTCTATCTTTTCTTCTAGAAAGCTTTTGGTTTTAGCTCTCATGTGGTGATCCATTTCAAGTGAATTTTACATGTGACAGGCTTCGTTTTTCTCCTTACAGGTGTCCAGTTGAATTACCTTAGCACCTTTTGAAAGTCAACTGACTTTATATGCATGGGTCTCTTTATGGCTTCTGTGTTCTGTTCCACTGACCTGTATTCCTCTCCTCACACCGACACCAAACTGTCTTAATTCCTGTATCTTCACAGCAAGTCTTAAGTCAGTCGTGTGAGCTCACCAACTTTATTCTTTTCCAAACTTGTTTTGCCATTCTAGGTCCTTTGAATTGTCATTTACATCTTCAGTCATCTTCTCAATTTCCAAAATGACTGAGATTACACTGATCTATAGATTAGTTTGGGGAGAATTAGCGTCTTAACGAAACTGAGTCTTCAGACCCTCCAGCGTGGCTTGTCTCTCCACGTACTTGGGTCTTTAATTTCTCTCATCAGGGTTTTGTGACGTGTTTTCAGCACACACACGTGTGTGTGTGTGTGTGTGTGTGTGTGTGTGTGTCTGTGTACATACAATTTGTCCCTGTATTTTATGATTTTGGTAGAGTAGACAAAGACTTCTGGGCTAGTACACCACAAGCTGAAGGCGTAAAGGCATCATTTTGTGGATGTGCTGTTGGTATCTTTTCAATTTCAGTTTCCATCGTCATTGCTTGTGTGTACAAATACAATTGATTTTATGTATTGACCTTTATTCTAGACACACCTACTCTGCCAGCTTTTCTTGTAGCTTTTCCTATAGATTCTGTGAATAAAGACTTATTTCTTCACTTCAAGTCTACAGGCCCTTGTTTCTCTCTCTTGCCTCTGTGCACTTGCTGGGCACCAGGGTGAACAGGCGCGATGAGAAAGACATCTCTGCCCCCTGCCAGGCCCGGGCAGCGGGGGGCATCCGGCTGTCCCTCCTTAGTCGCCACCCTGCAGGGGTCACCCCTGGCTGCCCACCTTCCCGCACCCTCTGACCTACCGTACCTGGTTCTCCACGTCACATGCTGCCTCTTGAACTACCTGACGTGCTTCTCTCTTCTGAACACACCCTGGCAGGTACAGCACCCACCAGAGGAAGTAATACGTGGGGCTTTTAGTGGCGGAAAGGCTGCCACACCACCTCTGTCCTCATCAGAGGGTGAGGCCCAGGGGGCATAGTGACCTGATGTCACTCAGATCGATGGGGACAGCTATGGATTATGACACATCAGGCACGTTTCAGTGGGAATTGTGGTCTGCAGGTCAGGTGCTCCCCAGGACAGCCTGTGCGAACACCTACCTCTCACGTGTGAAGAGTGCATGTTCATGTGTTCTTGACGTGGTCGGTCTCTAGAAGGACAGACTGGCAGCTGGTGACAGAGGTGACCCTGAGGTGGGACCCTAGTAGCAGGGGAGAGAGAAAGTTATTCTTGGCTGTATTTTATATCCTTTCTAACGTTTCAGACTTTGTTCTATGTTCTGGTATTACCCGTTTAAAATTAAGTACTTCCAAAAATAAAGAATAATGATGATGTGTGAGTTGTAGGGGTCATATGAGCATTAAATACGTGTCTCCTATTCCAACCAAAACTCATAAAAACATTGTAATTACTTAAAATTTCAGACTTCAGATGTAACCCTCCTATCCAGCTGAACTAATCGTGGAGGTTGCAAGTTTCTTTATCCCCTTTTAGTGGAATATTATTGCCCAATTTAGTTCCAAGAAATGTTTTTTTCTTGTGGCTTTATTCCTGCAAGACTCAAAATCAGGGAAGGGGGTGGAGTTTTGCAGGAGCCAAGCAGAGAGAAAGCCAGCGGCTCTGCCTGGTGACAGGTGGTTGGAGGTGGCGGCACCCACGTCAGGATGTCAGCGGGATGCCCCCGAGGCCAGGAGCGGTGGGAAGGGCTGGGCTGGGCCGGGCCGGGGTTAGTCCTTGTGACTTGATGCTGGCTGGAGAGAGGCCTGTGTGGCCGGTAGCTCCGGTTCTCTGAATGCCTGTGAAGCCCCTCTTTCTGCAGCCTGTGCGCTCTGTCTTCTGTCCTCTGCCCCTGCCCAGCACCTGCGGGCTCTGCGTGCCGTGGCCTCGGTGCCCTGTGAGGCCTGTGGCTGGGCAGGACTTGGCTGCAGACGGGTCTGCGTGGCCAGAGCTGAGCCAGCGAGGTTGATGTGGGCAGCGTGTTGACCCTTGGCGCCAGCTGTGCTGCGCCCACCTTGCAAGTGGACAGAGGGGCTGGCCTTTCCCGAGGCTGTGTGACGGTGGGAGGTGAGCGTGCTGAGGTGCTGCGGGGACAGTGGGCAGGGAGACGGGGCTGCCGCAGGTGATGGTGGGGAGTAAACAGACCCGACTCTGCCGCGCTCAGCCCGTGGTGCTCGGGCCGGCGTGTCCCTGCTTCATTTCCAGCTTCCCGTCTGTGCCCCGTGGGTGTGCCTGTCGGGTCTGGAGACCAGGCGTGAAGACTGCAGGGCGAGACCCTTCTCTCAGCCACCTGGGTTCCCCGGCTGGACCCCTAGACGGAAGATGGGCTAACGAGAGAAGCAGGCATTTCTAACGCCTTTCAAACGCACGTCTCGGGTGGAACCTCAGCGTCGAGTAGCTGGGCGCTGGCGACACGTGGGCCCGCAGTGCATCTTAGCAAAGGGCCAGCACATTCAGAGGAGGCGAGGGGTGCAGGCTCCTGGGGCACCGCGCGCTGGAAGGGACCATGGAGGCTGCCTGGCGGGGTGCGTGCATGGGCCTCTGGGCCGACGCCCCCTCCTCATGTCTGAGCCGCCCTCACCTCTCGCTCACCTCGAGACGCGCCGCGTGTACGTTGGGTGATGGTCTGAGCTCCCCCAGGAGCCAACTGCAGAGTGTCCTTTCCCTTAAGCCTACCAACCAGCAGGTGGCTGGGCCCCAGCGAGGCCTCGTGTGAGCCCCTGGGAGCAGAGTGGAGGCTGCCCTGCGGGCCCCAGGGGAGGCCGGAGAGGAGGTGACGTCACAGGAGGGCCTCGTGGGACGGGGGCGTTTGGGGAGAAGAAGTGGTAGGAGAAGCACAGAGGGCAGAGCTGCAGCGACGAGGCCCGAAGCCCATGGGCGGGACGCCTGCCACGTCTGTGACCAGCACCCGCCGCCTCGTGCCGGGGTTGCTACAGGGCGACGTGAGGGGAGGGTGCAAGGGGCTGGCGGGCAGCATGTGTGGGCAACCCCAGGATCCCGCTGTGAGGCCACCGGATGCTTCTCCTCAGAAGCACAAGTCTTTGAAGAAACAGGAAACGGAAAGCAGTCCCTTTGCGGAGAGGACTCTGCGTCCTGGGTGAGGGCAGCGTGGGCCAGCCAGCTCGGGGCTCTGCAGGGTGGCCACAGGGGCCTGGGAAGGGTCCCAGGCAGCAGATGACGCGGGGTGAGACGGCGCCAGGGGCCCAAAACGTCTCCTTTGGTAACTGGACTGCGATCCCGAGTTAGGCAGTGTGTCCTGGGCTGTACGCCAGGAACACCTGAACTTCAAAAATGTTTACTTTGATGTTGTCCTTTATCGTTCCTATTTCCGTGTGTGATTTACAGTGTACGTAAGACATTATGTGTGTGTACGCGTGTATTGCACGCATATACACATGTGCGCAGGGATGCTCACGTGGGCAAGCACCCGACCTCCCTATCCTGGTGGACAGCGTGGTCCCCGTGCCCGAGGCCACGGGGTGTGGGGACAAGAGGACAGCCAGTGCCCGGCGCCCTCTGCCCTCCTGAGCGGTGGGGTGGGTGCTTGCTGGCCGCCACGTACGTCTTTGGAATAAACAAGGTCAATGAACAATGCATGACGGTGGTAGATGGATATTTAAATACTATAAATCTGTGTCAGTGATGTACATCACACACGTATATTTACATGTGTATTTTTGTTGAAATTCTAGCTCCTAAGTACTAAGCCTATGTCAGGAATGTAAAACTATTGAGCGCAGACGTCCTTAAACTTTGGGACCCACAGAAGTTCCCTGGGGACCTCGCAAAAACGAAGATTCCAGGGCCCCACCCCAGAGATTGTTTTCTCACGCAGGATGGGGCCGGGGAACTTGCATTCAGGAAACTCTCCAGCTGTTTTGATGCAGGTGGCCTGTGATTACACTTTGAGAGACACTGATTCATAGACCCAAGCAGGCGATAACCCGGCTCATTCCACGGGCCCGACAGGAACACGTGTGCACACATGCTACATAAGCTAGATGTGCACGCACACGCATGTGCACACTCTGTGTGAACCGGCTGTGCACGTTGCCTGTGAGCTAGACATGCGCACACGTGAATTCTAAGCCACAGCTCATACGGGCACACGCGTACTTCCAGGGACTCTGCAGCAAAGCCCTCCTGGCAGACGCCGCCCTGCCTCGCTCTGCAGCTCGGGCATCGGGGCAGGGGATGGCCGGGACGTGGCTGCCCGGGGTGCCTGCTGCCTCACCCCATCCCACACGCCGCCCTCCGGGCCCTGAGCAGTGCACCTGGCGTAGCCGCTCCCTGATCTGTAGGGTCTGCGCCAGGTGCCCTCATCTCCCGCAGCCTGGGTAGCGGGGAGAGGCTCCCGTCCACGCCCAGGCTGTGGACACCGTGGCAGTGACCTCGGGACGGGCTCTGCTCAGGGTGGACGTGGCACCTCCGAGATGCAAAGTGGCGTCTGTTGCTCTTACTGCGTTGTCTCTTTCCCGATGATCTGTTCTGGATTTCCCATCTGGAGTGACTGGCAGAGGTAGTGGAGACTGCTCCCAGCCCTGCTGGATGGGTGGGTTGGTGCCCTCGTGACTGGTCTCCTCCGCATTGATCTTCCAGGGAAGGTGGCCATCCGGAAGGAAGACCTGCAGAAGTACCACAACCGGGACACGTGGTTCCAGCTGCAGCACGTGGACGCCGACTCCGAGGTGCAGGTGAGGCCTCGCGGGGCCCGTGGGACATGGGGGCCTTGGCGGAGGAGGCCTGATTGTGGATAGAGACATAGACGCTGGACTCTGGTCTTCAGAGGGAGTGAGGCGTAGCAAGCTGTCCCCTGCATCTGTCGTCCTGGGCTCATGCATTAGGTTGGTTCCATCGGTTACTGTCGGACTTAGTCGTGCAGCTTAAAAAATGTAACACGCGAAAGAATGCAACGCGTAACTGAAGGTAAAGAGAGAATAGGTGAGAAGACGTAAGGCTGTGGGCCTTGCCCACTGGAGGTGCCCATGTGTGTTCCGGGCTCCCTGCCCTCAGCAAGGCGGTGCTGGAGCTGAAGGGAGTGACCGGAGTGATGACGGCCCCTGGCCTGAGCGTCCCTAGGGCTCACCCAGTGCCCTGGCGATGTGTTAACTGGAAGTGACCCCTTGACCGGTGCAAGGTGCCCCCACCCCGGGACTGGGGGTTTCTCCCCCAGCTGGGCCGCTCCCCATGCCCAGGGTCCAGGAGACGCCCGTGGGGGAGCCGCCTGCATCTTCTCTTCTCTGGTGACCCTGGCATGAGTTTCCGGTCAAGCCTGTCCCCGAGCCCGGGCCATGCCTGGAATTCCGGGGCCAGCGCCGAGCCAGGCCTGCTCTGAGCTCAGCAGAGTGTGTGGCTCTGGTGCTCTCTGAGCCTCAGTTTCCTCCCCTGTAAAGCGGGGATTTGTGAACAGCAGGGTCAAACAGCAGGCGTCGCAGACAAAATCCCCAAGTGGGCACCTCGCGAGGCCTTCCCCGGGCTCCCGGCCCAGCGCCAGCACGCCCCCTCGTGGACCCGGGGCCTTGGCCGGGCTTGGAACTGCACACCGGCGGCTCAGGGTGTCCGCTGCCCAGGCCCCTGGTGGCCGCCGGGCCGATGCTCAAACTGCGACAGAGGCAGCCAGAGGGACGCCTTGAGAGGCCCAGCCCAAGGGGCATCGTAAGGGTGCTTCACGCTCAGTTAATTCCGACCGAGGGGCCCACACGTGCTGTGGAAATTGGGGGGCTGCTCAGAACTAGTCACGGAGCCCCAGATCCAGGAGGACGGCGGCCACTGCTGCTCAGGTGACCAGGAAATCGCCTCCTTAGGAAGAAGTTTCCGGACCCCTGTGCCGTGTGTGCTTTACGCCTGGGCCCCGCCTGCCTCCATCGCCGTCGTTCTTGAGAGATTCTGCCTGTGGCCGCGATGGGCCCAGATTTAAGTTCTGTTTTGTTGGCAAGTGTAGCTTTTCCTTTTTCTTGCCTTTAAAAAAAAAAAACAACCAACTTTTAATTTTGAAATGGTTACAGGGTCATAGGAAGCCACAGGAAACACTGCACAGGGAGTGATGGTTAGCAAGCCGTGTGTTCTTCTGTTTACACTCCAAGACTAAACATAGGAGCAGGGCCATGTCCCTTCCCGGGTCCCGCACAGTGACATCCGCGTAACTGGTACAGGGTCCCCGACTCCATTCAGGTCTCACCAGCCCCGCGTGTGCCTGCATGTCCCCGTGGGTGCGTTTCACACGTGTGGCTGTGTAACCACCACTGTCCAGATCCAGAGCCGCTGGGTCACCGCAGCCTTGGGAACGTGACACGTGTGTCCACCTGCAGCCTGAGGACGTCCGGGCCATTCCCTGATGGTCCCCGTGACATGGGTCCCGACCCATTGGTGATTCCACGGAAGCGGGACTGGGCGGTGGCGGCCGCTGAGTTCCAGGCACCGAGCAAGTGCTCTCCAGAGGGGACCTGCCAGGTGCCAGGGCAGCAGCCTTTAAAGGGGCAGTTACACACCTGCAGCCACGAAGGTCAGGGGACACATACGGTTTCTCCAGCTATCTGCTCAGCGATTCACAAAGACAGCAGAAAGGGAATGTCACAAAGCCGGGGCCCACGAGAGGCCAGCAAGTCATGGCATTGGGGGAAGAGAGGAGTGAAGGGACGTCTGGCTTCCCTCTGGAGCCGATGCTTGTTAAGGCCTCTGCTCAATCACTTCATTAAAAAGGACCCGTCGCTCTGCTCCTTCCCTGTCCCCGGCCGGGCACCTTCTGGATGAGGCGGTCGGCAGGGACGGCCCTACCCGTGGTCCGCGCCAGGCAGGGTGGCCAGATGCACGCTCACGTCCGCGAGGGCCCCTGCCAATCCTCCGAGGACGCCAGCAGCCGCGAGCTCTGCATTGAGCGGCTTCTGTGAAACTTGTTCTTGGAGCACATGTTCCGAAAAGGCAGAGGCAGGGGGGCTGCCCCAGCAGAGCCGCAGCCCCCCAGCCCGTGGCCTCCTCTTGCACCTTTAGCGACAGGGCAGTAACTTTGGCCTCGTGGTGGACGCCCTGGGAACGTCCTCTGTGTGTCTGCCGTCCTGTCTGAGGATCTCCCCAACAGTCAGCGCCTGCAGCCATGCACCTGCGAGGACCCGAGTCTTTCTAAGGTTCAGGAGTGTCAGAAGGAGAGGATGGGGTGGCCCGCGCCTCCCCTCGAGGACGTGGCTGCTTCTCTCGGTCGCCCTCGCGTCCCTGCCCCTTCCCGATGCTCTCAGCTCCAGCGGGGCTGCAGGTCCAGCACTCAGTCGCCTGCGCCTGCGTTTGCTCTGCGCGGACCTCCGCCCGGCCTCGCAGGCCCTGTGCAGAATGAGGACGGGGCAGTGATGGCTTGTGTGCTGCTGGGCCCCTGCCTGCAGCCACGGGCCCTGCAGACCAGAGACCGACGCCTTCCTGAGAAAATTGCACAGGAAACACCAGTGCTTCTCTCTTGTAATTAATAAACTTTATTTTTCGAGCAGTTTTATCTCTGCAGAACAGTTGAGGGGAGTGTATGAAGAACCCCGTGTACTCCTCCCCCAACCATTGCTAGCATCCTGGGTGCATTTGCTATGGCTGACACCTTATATTCGCTGAAGCCCCCGGCTTACAGTGGGGTCCACCTTGGGCTCTGGGCCCCCCTGGCCGACAGGTGGGTGACGTTTCGGATCCCCTGTCGGAACCACTGCTGGTTTTCTGCAGCCAGGAGTGACGGCCCTGCTTTCATTTCTGTTTTTTCTTAGCTAGAACTTTACCAATTTTATTGATCTTTTCAAAAAAGCAGATTTGGCTTGTTTATTTTCTGTATTGATTTCCAGTTTCCATTTTCATTGATTTCTGCTCTAGCTCTTATTATTTCTTTCCTGCTCACTTTGGATTTAATTTGCTCTTCTTTTTCTAGCTTCCTAAGGTTAGAAACTTACATTGTTGATTTTTGCCTTTCGTCTGTCCCAATATATGCATTCACTGCTTTAAATTTCCCTCTAAGCATTGCTTTTGCTGCATGTCACAAATTTTGATGTTTTATTTCATTTTCACTTATGAAAAGAAATGAATTCAAAGTATTTTTCAGTTTCTCCTGAAACGTCTTCTGTGGCCTGCTTGTTATTTGGAGGTGTGTTCTTTAACCTCCGCGCATTTGGGGATTTTCTAGCTATCTCTCTGTCACTGAGTTCTAGTTTAATTTCCACTGTGGTCTGAGAGCAGCTGTGATGTAATTTTTATTTTCCTAGACTTGCTGACGTGTTTAAGGCCAGGTCGGTCGATCCCGGTGGATGTTCCGTGAGGGTGGGTGATGCTGTTCAGTCCCAGCTGTTTTTTTAAACAACTTCTTATCCTTACTCTCCTTAAATGAGACTGGGAACGACTGTGAAGTCAGCGTTCTCAGTGCTCTGCCCTAAGGTTTCTCTTCTCATCTCATACACCAACGTTACTGCGAGAACTCCGGCCAAGTCTCCGCACGTCCTGCCTGGGCTAATCGTTAACGAGCACGATTCAGCTGGACCCCGCTCCGGGGTTCCAGCCCCTATGAGAGGCATGGCCACCTCTGCCCTCAGCCTGCCAGGTGGGCCTGTGACCGCCTCCCTGGGGAGAGGGCTCCCGCTGGGGCCAGAACAAGCGGAGGGGAAGTTGTGTGTGTAGCTGTGCGTCCATGGAAGGTCGCGTGCCCTGCAGAGGCCGAGCCTGGGAAACCACACTTCCTGCCTGCCCTGTGCAGGGTGTGGCCCGCACCACCCCGGGCGTTGGTGTTTGCGGTGGGATTGTTTGTGCAGTGAGGATGGGTGTGAACTTCCGAGCTGCAGATCCTGGGTGGTTCTGCAGGGGTTTCTCTCCGAGATGTGTGTTTGTGTTTTATTTACCTCATACCCCCTCCCCCGAAGCCCCCGAACTGTAACAGCACGAGTCGGCTGACAGCACTGCCCCTCCTGGAGGACGCGCTGCCCCAGGAGAGGAGCGCCAACGGTCACAGCCCGCGCCCGTCCCCCACTGGGGGTGCGTCGGTCTGAGGGGCCGTGGCCCACCGTCGGCCCCAGAGCGGGCGCCCGTGCACCTGGGGTGCGACGAAGGACAGCAGGCTGACCGGGCCACCAGTGACAGCTGAGCTTCCTGCGGGGCTGGTTTCCAGGCCGTCAGTCTTTCTTGTTCGATTGTAAGGACGGCGGTGCCCGCTGGGGGACAGTGCTGAGGGTGGGGTCGCTCAGGATGCGCCACTGGCCTTTGGGGACTTTGTTTCTTCCACCCGCACAGGGAGGCCACCCACCCCCCGCCACTGCCACCCCAGTTACCGGCCTCAAGGATTCGCTGTCGGACCAGCCTGCCGCGTGCGAGGGTTGCGGTGTGCCGTGGACCCTGTGTCCGCGCCTGGCGGGTGAAGGGCGCTCGGGCGGACGCCCCGAGCCGCTGTGGGAAGAGCTGCTGCTCTAGGCGAGTGCGTCCCCGCGAGGGGCGGGACCTGTCGGAGCCTCCGCAGATACAGACGTGACTCCGGGTCGGGATGCTGGTGTCACCCGGGCCGCGCGGCTGTGACGCCTGCGGGCTCGTCCCACCTCGCGGGACTTGTCGCGGGTTGCCTGCCCGCAGGTGAGGGCAAGGCCGGGAAGGCGGCACCTAGCCCTGCCCGCGGCCGGGGGGCCTGGACGCGTGTGCGGCCGTGAGCGCCGCCCGCGGCCTGGGCTCCCACAGGGCGGCGTCCGTGTCGTCGGGAGCCCGTGTCAGTGTCGTAGGCGAGGTGTCTGGTGCGTGAGGCCGGCCCCCCCCCACCACCACCACGCTGCTGCGGCCCGGGGCACCTGCTCGCTTCCAAGCTCGCGATCCCGGAGCTGGTTTGCTCTGAGTGGGAGACGCTATCATGGGGAGCTCGTGTCACCTGCCAGTGCGGGGCCCGAGAGGTGTGTAGGAGACAAGAGGGCCTGGGGTGATGGAGGTATCGCCCTCGACCCTTCCCATGGCCAGACCCTGGTTTCTTGTTTATTTTCTCTTGTTTGGCGGCGGGGCTCTAGCTGGGGGTGCTCCCCGCGCCCCCATCCTCAGGCTGCGTGTCCGGGTCCAGCCTCTCCCTTTCTCACAATCGGTGCTGCCGGCATTTTGTCGAAACACTTCTCTGGTGGCTCTGGTCAGGCTTAGAAGCAGCAGGTGGGAAGGTCTGGCTGCGGTTGGAGCGGGCTTCCCTGGGGCGGAAGGAGCAGCAAGGATCCCGGGCCCAGGAGCTGCTGGCCAGGTCTGCACACGCCCCGTGCCGACGGCCCGGAGCGCCGGATGCTCCCGCGTGGGCTCGGGGTCCCGCGCTGCAGTGGGCGACTGTCGGGGCTGAGCGCCCCACACCGACCCCCCAGCTGGTGAGCCGTCCCCACCGCGTCCTGGGCTCTCCTGAGACGTGGCGGCCCTCACAGGCTCTTCCCAGGCTGCAGGGTCCGGGGGTTTCAGCTGGAAAGGACCTTAGAGACAATGGATCCAGTTCACCTCCGTGTCTAAGGAAAGTCAGTTTAGTTTAACCGAACGCTCGCTCACGGAAACACGCGCATCATGCATCTTCCTGGTGGACTTTTCGGGAGCTCGTCTCCCCGCTGCTCCTCGTGGCCCTCATGATGCCCTGGCCATGTCCGCCCCGCCCACTCGCCGTCCTCAGCCGGCGCCCTTTGCACAGCCAGACGGGTGGAAGCACAGCCGCAGCTGCTCCATTACCCCAGCTGCTCTGCCCCTCCTCCCAGAGCGCGCGTGAGCGTCCGCTTCCTTCCTAAAGAGCGGGGCTGAGGTTCCTGGCCTCCGACCCTGCCTGTCGCAGACGCAGAAGCACCGAGACGCCTGGGCAGAGCTGCCCACGCCTGCCCGGGGCCTGCGCGCCATGAGTGAACACAGCCCAGAGCAGACAGTCAGGCCCATTTGGGACACTGCTCCCTCCAGTACCTTTTCCTTTTCTTTCTTCTGAAATAGTGCCTGCTGTCAGCGTCGTGCCCGATGGGCTGGAAGCTTCTTTAACTCTCTGGGATCTGAGCCAGGCGGCTGGACACGTGTGGATGCCACGCAGGGTCACGTGTCACCAGCCTGTGATCGGAGCCCAAGAGCTCCCGCCGCTTGTGGCCCCCCGTGACCCCCTGTCATTGTCACTTTCAGGGCAAGGTCCACCTGGCGCTGAGGCTGAGTGAGGTCATCACCGACTCGGGTGTCGTCTGCCACAAGCTAGCCACGCGGTAAGACGCGGGACGGCCGCCACGGCCTGTCTGCCCAGGGCTGTCTAACCCCAGGGCGCGGGGCGGCCCATGCTTTATAAACAAATGACTCAGGAGTCCCAGACTTGGGCATTCCCCAGACGACTGTCTTAACATCCTTGCTCACCCTGGAGGTGACGCGTTTGGCTTTTGCAAATAACCAGTTACTCAGGGCGACGTTTAGGCAAAGAGGTTGGGGTTGTGGAAACGGTGAGATGGGGGCAGAGCTGGGGCCTGACCTCAGACCTCGACCCCGAAATCGGAGCTCCTTCTACCCCGTATGCTTGCTGAGTGTGCACATGTGAGTGTGTGCAGGTGTGAGTGTGCACGTGTGTGTATGGGATCGGCTTAGACAAATGCCTGGGGTGTGAATATACCTTTTCCAGTGAAATAGGCTCTGGTCGGATGTGATGCAAGCAGCCGTGACCCCCAGATTGTACAGCTGAGCCGTGACCCCCAGGTTGTACAGCTGAGCCGTGACCCCCAGGTTGTGCAGCTGGTGAAGTGACGTCTGAGGGAGGAGGGTGCGATGTGCCCATGACACCTGCTTTCCTGTTGTGCGTTTTGCATCCAGGTGTCAGCGTGTCAGTTTTTCTTTTTCTCCGGGATGTGTAACTGCAGCTGGGGCCAGTCAGCGTGTTGGTTAGCGCCTTCCTCACGGTGGTCTGTGAGGAGTGGCAGTGACGTTGACGGGCGGCTGCTGCCCTTCATCTGGCAGCGCTTCCCCAAGACGCCAGCTGCGGGAAGAACTGCTCCCCCTGTCTGAGCTGCTGCCGGGAAAACCGTTATCTCTGCGGATCCAAAATGCACCACTGTCCCAACCTTCCTGATCAACAGCTGAATGTGATAAAAATTCATTTGCCTTGAACTCTGGGCTTTGGTGCAGGGAGGGGATGAGTGAGCCCCTTCTCATGCTTCCAGCCCCAGAGGCAGCAGCCCCCCAACTGAGGGCGAGTCGGTCTTGTCCTGAGACCTCCTCCCACCTGCCCACCCGACGGGTCGCCCTGTATGTTCCTCCCATGCGTGACCCACCCGCTGTCCCTCTGGCTGCCAGGACCCCGAGCCCCCGGGGGCTTCTCAGGGTGTCAGCCCCTTGTACAAGCTCTCGGCTGGCTCAGGGTTCTGTGCCTGTCCCTGGAAATGTGCCTGAAGATACTTGTTTAGTGACGAGTTAGTTCACAGAGGGAGGAAGATGACCCAAGACCAGGTTATAGCAGGGAGAGAAGTGCAGAAACTCCAGAAAGAAGAGTGAAAGGAGAAAGAGTTGAAAAGATTCACTAAAGTCCCTGAGGGCCAGCCTGTGTAGTGGGGCGGAACACAGTGGTGGAGAAATGGAGAGAGAAGGGGCCACACACTCCAGGGAGCAGGAACGGAGGAGACGGGCCCTCGGCCCGAGAGAAGAGGCCCCGTAACGCGTCAGGACCACCAGGCTCCCAAGGGGCGGCAGCCGCCCGGGCCAGCTGGCGTGCAGGAGTGAGCGAGGAGGCAGGGCACGCAGATCCTCGCATCCGAGTGTGGGTTAGGGCTCTGCTTCCGGCCAGGACGGGACAGGGGGCCTCACCCCTCTCCCGCCACAAAGGACTAAGGAGCCGATGCCGTGTGAGCCAGCCGTGCGGGCGGAGGGCGATTGGCCCCCAAGTGGGGAAACAAACAAGGTCGCCGCAGGCCAGCTTTCGTCCTGGAGGTGCATCGGCGACATGGCCAGCAGGGCGTCCCCAGCAGGGCCCAAGGCGGGTTAGGCAATGGGAGCTGGGGCGTCAAGGCCACCGTGGGCACGTTCTGCAGGGGAGGGGACCTCGTGGCACTCCCCAGACCTGCGCCAACGAGCAAGGTGGAGTCCCTCAGGGCCGGGCAGGCGAGGGGGCAAAGGGGCGACGGGGCCATAGAGCTGGGGGTCATTCGAGTTTCCACCAGCCCAGTGGAGCGCCTGCACTCACTCCGACCCTCAGCACGGACTCCAGGGGCCACACCGGGCGGTCGGGCCGCGCTGTCCCCGAACAAGGCTGCTGACGCCTCCCGAACAGAGCCGCAGACGAGAATTGCTCTCCAGACAAGAGACCCCGACCACTGACGGCACGGATGAGCCCAGAATCCAGGCACCAGCGACGTGAAGTTCACAGCGCCCAGTGTCCAGCCAGAAGCAGGAGCAGGAGCTGTCCAGCGACAGCCCAGGGTGACAGGCGCAGGAGTGACGAGGGCGGTCCAAGAGCTGGAGTAACTGCGGTCCAGAACCCAAAGGGGGCCAGGCGCCGGGGCGGTCGGCAGAGTGAAGCCTGAGACGGGGTCTCCCGGCCCGAGAGGTGCGTTGCAGGCAACGCCCGGCCTAGGGCTCTAAGCCCCTGGGGTGCCAGGCCCTCAGGTCCCCACCGATAACACAGACTTCACCACAGTTCCTACCTGGCAGGCCGGGCCGGGCGGACCTCTCTCGAGCTCCCAGGAAGGGAGGGCAGGGGCTTCGCTCAGGAAATCTCCACTGTGGACGAAGAATGTCCGCTGCGGGATCAGGAGACAGGGTGTTGCGGCCCCCAAGCCTGCAGCCACTGCAGCTGCCTCCACGGCGCCCCTGAGGGGACTCCGGCTGGGAAAGCACAGGACGCCGGCCCCGGAGAGCTGAGGTGCACGTCAAAGGAACGATTCCAGTGAGCCCAGACTCCCGTACCTCACCACACATGGAGAAGCGCTACATTCCTTAACTGGAGATGTCGGGTTTTCTTTCATTAACAGTAATCTTTTGATGTTCCGACTACCTGGTCTTTGTTGCAGAAGCTCCTGTATACCCTGGCTCCCCCCGACCTCTTCAGGGGAGTCCCTCCGAGCCTTCTGAGAGGCTGCGTCCTGGGCTTGAATCCTCAGAAAGTCCACCAAATAAAACAAGTCTCAACATTATTTGTTGTGCGTTTTTTTGCAGTCGACACCAGCAACGTGTCCTCCGCAGCCGGGCTGCTTTTCCCTTTTCCCTGGTTGCACGCACACCTTCTCCTGCCTCCAGATGTCTCATGACTGCTGACCAGCGCGTCCATCTCTGTTTATTAGACGGGAGCCCCTGAGAAGCACTTTGCAGGGACTCAGAGCTTTTGGCCTGAGAGCTGTTGAGACAGCTGCCCTCCCGGACCCCAGGGTGGCCTCGAGAGATGGCCCGCTGGCCTTGGGTCCCCTCCTGACCTCCCACTTCTTTCCTCAGCATCCTCGAGTGCCAGGGCCTCCCCATCGTGAATGGGCAGTGTGACCCCTACGCCACGGTGACCCTGGCGGGACCGTGCAGGCAAGTACAGCCTCGGCTGGGGGGGGAGGGTGAGGTCGGATCCCCCCCCCACCCCGTGGGGTATCTTTGGCTCAGTGAAGGGCCCTGATGTGCATACCATCTGGGGTTAGAGACAGACACGCCCGTAGGCCATGTGACGTGCGTGCTGGGTGGCCCAGCCGCAGAGGAGAGATTCGGCGTCAACAGTGTTTGTTTTCCACCCCGATCTTTCCCCCTCGATTACAGGTCGGAAGCAAAGAAGACAAAAGTGAAAAAGAAGACAAACAACCCCCAGTTTGACGAAGTGTTTTACTTTGAGGTTGGTGTTTCAGTGGCACAAATGCAGTTGAAGCGTACACCCCAGGGTCTTTGGCACAAAGACCCTCAGTCGCTTACTTCTGAGAGTTCTGGGGTGCTGTCCCCCCACGTGAAGACCCCCTCCTGCCCTGCAGCTCGAATTCCTAGGAACTGTCCTTCCTTCCCTGGGCAGAAAGGCTGTTTGTTGCTTCCAGCATGACCCGGTTTTGGGTTGAATGCTGACAGATTAATACTTGCCAGATTATCAAGACGTTGATTTTTGTTTGGTTGGTTTGGTTTGGGGTTTCTTGGGTTTTGCCCGCCCCACCCAGTCTTCCCTGAGCAGTGGAGGGAGGCTTGTTTCACCGGAAGTAGTGAGGGTCTTAAGGCAGAAGGGGAAGTGCATGCAGATGAGAGCCCCCGGCTGCCCCTCAGAACGCGAACCACCAGCAGGACGGCGGCGTGGGGGCCGCGGCCCCGGTGACGCGCAGGTGGCCGTTCTCGCCCCGCAAGGGCCGGAACAGATGAGCGCGAGGGGGCCTGGCTCCCAGTGCAGGGAGAACGGGCAGCCAGGGGCAACAGAGGCCTGACGCTCTCCCTCCGGCCCCCAGGTGACCAGGCCCTGCAGCTACAACCGCAAGTCCCACTTCGACTTCGAGGACGAGGACGTGGACAAGCTGGAAATCCGGTGAGCGCGGGAGGCGCTCGGGGTCGAGGCTCCGGCTCGGCGGGGCGGCCTGACTTCCTCCAACATTGGGGAGTGGATGGAAAGGAACTTCCGTTTTCTGGATTATTTTAACGCGAGGATGTTGGGTGGTGGCGAAAGGGCAAAGGTGGCGTGTGTTCGCTTTGCAGTATCTTCCGCCGCCTTGAAGGGCGGAGGCTCCGAGCCCCTCTGCGTGTGCAAGGCCCGGCCTGGCTCGCGGTCCCGCTGCTGCGGGGGGCCTCGCTGTGCCAGGTCGCAGCGTCCGCTGGGGGACTCACCAGCCCTCTTGCCGCGCTGGCCGCAGCACCGCCCCCATGTCAGGGACAGGTCATGAGCCTGAGGCTGGGGTGACCGCATTAGGTCCGATGGGCCCTGCTCACGAGAACCCTAGGGATTCTCCGGATTTGACATCACTTAAAATCCGCTTTCCTGTGGGTCAGGGTTTCCCGAGGCGCCTGAGGTTCGGAAGCTCAGAGGGGGCAGAATCGAGTCCCTCCCGCAAGCCCGGCCTCGAGCAGTGACAGGCATGGGGGTGGGGCTCCGGGCAGGCGGGCTTGTCCCTCCAAGGGTCTGCACTGCCCGACCTCACGCTCCAGCCGTGCTCAGTGTGGCCTTCATGCCCCGTCCCGTCCTGCCCCGGGTTCTCTGGGGAGAGCTCAGGGGCGCAGGGACCCCACCCCTCCTCGCCGCCCGGTAAGAGACCCCGCACAACTGCTGTTTTCTAGGGTGGACCTCTGGAACGCCAGCAACCTGAAGTTCGGGGACGAGTTTCTGGGGGAGCTGAGGGTCCCGCTAAAGGTGCTGCGGCAGTCCAGCCCCCACGAGGCCTGGTGAGGGCACCCGGGGCCCCACAGCGGCCTCCGCACGGAAGGGGGCCGTGCCAGCCGTGCCCGCCGCACTCAAAGCCCTCGCGTGTCCCGGAGACCACCGTCCTGCGCCCCGTCTCCCTCCCTGGTCTCCAGGGCGCCCGGTTCCCTTTCACCAGGGCTTCCAGGTCACATCGCGTGACAGGGAGCAGGTGCCAGTCTCGGCCGCTCCGGCCCCAGGCTGGCTTCACTCCCCACGGCCCCGCAGCAGACGCTTGGGCGGGGCAGGTGCCCGCACCCCACGCCACACAGCAGAGCCCTGCATGCCTGCAGACCCGGGTGGGTAAAATTTGGGTTGTGCCCTGGGGAAACTGGAATTCTCGATTCAGTGCCCCAGGCGACCCTGCTCAGCCAGCAGCCTGGCCTCGTGACGGGGCTGTGCCGGGCGGCCCCAGTGGCCAGTGCCTCAGCCCGCAGTGCGCCGCCCGGCACGTGCGCTCAGAGCAGCCGGCTGCACCTCCGTCAGGAGGACCGCTGGGTGCCTGTGTGCCCGGGGCCGCCCGCCCTGCAGCACAAGCCCAGCCCCCGGCGTGCACTTAGGGTGATTCCACCCGGGCTCTGCTCAGGGCTGGCCGCTGTCGGGTGTCAGTCTTCAGGGGTAAATTATTTCACCGCAGTTTCCTAAACTGCTCGTGACCCCCTCCCCTGTCCTACCTGTTCCCCCCACCCTCCCGCCTCCCCACCCCAGCGTCTGAGTCTGTGGCTCAGTGTGACCAGCGCGAAGTACACAATGTGGGGGACCCCCCAGGTGCAGGGACCCTGCGGGGGTGTCAGATGGGGGACCCCCCAGGTGCAGGGACCCTGCGGGGGTATCAGA
>NW_020837959.1:251023-287342 GCF_003676395.1 Aethalodelphis obliquidens
GGGGTATCAGATGGGGGACCCCCCAGGTGCAGGGACCCTGCGGGGGTGTCAGATGGGGGATGCCCATGCAGACGCTGCGGGGGTGTCAGATGGGGGATGCCCCAGGTGCGGGGACCCTGCGGGGGTATCAGACGGGGGACACCCAGGTGCAGGGACCCTGCGGGGGTATCAGATGGTGGACCCCCCAGGTGCAGGGACCCTGCAGGGGTGTCAGGTTGGGGCCACTGAGGCAGAGGGACTTAAGCAGGGTGTCCTGCAGAATCTCCCGAGTCCCCTTGCCTCAGACCCCGACACAGCCTGCGACGGGAGGACCACCCAAGCGGGGTCCCTGGGGGAGCTGCTGCCTCAAACTGCCTTGTTTGTCTGTGTGTCCTGCACCAGGTACTTCCTTCAGCCCCGGGACAACGGCAGTAAGAGCCTGAAGCCGGAAGACCTGGGGTCGCTGCGCTTGAACGTGGTTTACACGGAAGACCACGTCTTCTCCTCCGACTACTACAGCCCCCTGCGGGACCTGCTTCTGCGGTCGGCGGACGTGGAGGTACCTGCGTGGCTCGCGCACCGTAGCCCCCACCTTGGACCTGCCGTGTGTTTGGGACCATCTGGGTCTCCCTCTGCTGGGGAAGGGAGCCCTCACGTCCCCTGCAGCGAGAGCCACAGGACCCGGCATGGCCCACGCCTGGCGCTCTGTCTGACAGTGACCCCAGGGTCATGGCCCTCTGCTCACTGGCCCCGGTGCTGTGTGGGGGTGCGGGGGGGAGGCGCAGACCCGCCGGGCGCACGCAAAGTGGGGGGCTGGGCCTGGGGCTCGCCTCCTTCATGCCCTGTCTCCCCAGCCCGTCTCAGCGTCTGCGGCCCACATCCTGGGCGAGGTCTGCAGGGAGAAGCAGGAGGCGGCCGTCCCGCTGGTGCGGCTCTTCCTGCACTACGGCCGGGTGGTGCCCTTCATCAGTGCCATCGCCAGTGCCGAGGTCCGGAGGACCCAGTGAGTGCCAAGCGCGCCCCGAGACCCTCCGGGGGTCCGGCCTGTTCAGGGGCTGGACGGGGGTCCGGGCAGCCAGAGGAAGCCACACGGTCAGGGTTCCTTCAGAGACACACTTGCGCTTCTAAAAATGCGCCTTTTCTCCTGGGAACTGGGAGGCACGTGGCACGGAGCGGTGAGCGGGGCACCGGGTGCCTCGGGGGCGGCTCCGTTCCTGAGGCTGGGCCCGCGGGCCTTCCGGGGAGGTGGGTTCTGCTGGGAGTGGCTCCCTGGGACCGTTGGCTCAGAAGGATCCAGAGCGTGCCCTGCCGGAGGTGTCGTTGGGCCTTGCCTCCCGTGCTGACCCCAGGCCCTGAGGAGCGGAGGAGGCCCTCAAAGCGCAGGGTGGGGGGCGCACGGCTGCTGCGCCCTGGGGACCCGGCGGTGGCCGCGGTGGGTTTGTTACACGGCAGGCAGGCCCAGGGCTCAGGCCCCACTGCGAGGCTTCGGTCAGGTGGCCTCCCTGCCCCCTGGATGCCTCCCTATCCGACACTGTTTTCCAGGGATCCCAATACCATCTTCCGAGGAAACTCGCTAACGTCCAAGTGCATCGACGAGACGATGAAGCTGGCGGGGATGCACTACCTGCACGTCACCCTGAAGCCCACCATAGAGGAGGTGAGGGGGGCACTGCTGGCGGGCCAGAGAGTCCCAAGGGAAGGGCAGGTGACACAGAGCCCGCAGCCCCGGGCCCCGCCTAAGCCCAGAACTGTGGCTTCCATGTCAGCTTCTCTCCGGCTTCCCAAGGGGACCTTCTGAGCATCCCAGAAGCTTCCTTGTTTTCTCAAATTAGAAAAATACTTAAGCAAGTCCATCATTCCGCTAAGACAGAATGACACGCAAGAGAAAAACTGGTTCTTCCGAGGACGCCTCCTCCCCCGAATCCACGAGGCCAGAGAGACAGCCCTGCTGCTGTCCCCCCCACACCAAACCCCTGCCCCGGTCAGACACCCTGGGAGGAGTGACCCTCCATCTCTTACTGACACCTTCCTGGGAGGGGGTGTTTCCCCCAGAACAGTTTCACCAAAAAGCAGGTCCTTTGCGGTCCTTGCAGTCCTTTGAGGGAATTGAGAGTAGATTCTGGTTTGATCTGTGAGCCAAACCCTGAGAGCACTTTGAGGTAAAACGTTATTAAGCTGGTGAAGCCTCATCCCGTGTCAGCCGCCGCGCTGCAGTCTCGAGAAGGACTGCCCCTCCCAGGCCAGGCCTCAAGCTGCCCCTCCTGGACCAGGCCCTCCTCGCCTGCCGTGACCCCACCCACCTGGGCTCCAGGCTCGGCTCACGCACTGCGTGTCTCCAACGCTCTCCGCAGATCTGCCAGAGTCACAAGTCCTGTGAGATCGACCCCGTGAGGCTGAAGGACGGTGAGAGCCTGGAGAGCAACACGGTGAGGCCCGGCTCGCCCTCCAGCGCCTTGGACGCTGCGACCCCCGGATGGTGGGCGGTGGCAGGCGCCTGAGCTGCAGCGGCCTCGGGGGACCACCCCCCCCCCCGCCCCCGGCGCCAGCCACCACCTCCCCTGCTCTGTGCCCGGCCTGCGCCTCCCGCCACCCATACCCGGGAACCTCCATGGTTGGGGGCGTCTCCCTCAGCTCAGCAAACGCGCTCCCCAGCCTGGGCCACCTGTGGCTGCTCCTGGAGCTCTGCCCCAGTTTTTAAAACAGCCAAGTCCCTGTTTCCATCTTTCCGCCGAGTCTTTGCCTCTAAAGAGCAGAGCCCGGTCCTGGCACTCGGGAGGCCACGTCGCCGCGGGCACGGCCTCTAGGCTGCCGGTCGATGTGGGCACACAGCGTGCTCCCTCCACCCGCGCCCCTGGCTGGTTGCGTGGGTCACTGTGATTGCAGCGTGCTGCTCCTGGCCCACGACGGGAAGTCTGTCTTTGCTGCTCTGGGACCCCAGCCTCGCCCTCGCCCCTCCTGGCGGCCGCGGGGCACGGCAGCCCAGGGGAGTCTGGAGCAGACGGCTGAGCCCCCCCCTTGCAGGAGAACCTACGGCAGTACGTGGACCGCGTCTTCAGCGTCATCACCACGTCGGGGCTGAGCTGCCCCACCGTCATGTGTGACATCTTCTTCTCCCTGCGAGAAGCGGCCGCCAAGCGCTTCCAAGGCGAGTGCTCGTGGCGCCCACACCGTGGGGACACCCGCACCCCTCACCAGACGGAGGCCTCCAGGCAGAGACGGACGTTCAGGGCCCCGTAACGAGGGTTCTGACCCCCACACCGTGGGGACACCCGCACCCCTCACCGGACGGAGGCCTCCAGGCAGAGACGGACGCTCAGGGCCCCGTAGCGAGGGTTCTGACCCCGTAGCCAGTGGGCAGCGTCAGGCACCAGCATGGGGGCTGCACGGCGGGCAGGGCCCCTGGCTCCTGTCTGCACTGGCCCCTGTGTGAGTTGGGCCCCAGCCCCACCCGGAGGCCACAGCCGAGCTCTGTCCCAGTGGTTCCCAGTTTCTTCCTGCCCCCGGTTATTCCTGCGGCTCCAGCAGCCCCGGTGAGTCCTGTCTCTGTGTCCTGGCCACAGATGACCTGGACGTGAGGTACACGGCCGTCAGCAGCTTCATCTTCCTGAGGTTCTTTGCTCCAGCCATCCTGTCCCCCAACCTCTTCCAGCTCACACCCCACCACACGGTAAGTGAGCCCCTGTCCCGGAAACTAGTCAACCGGACCTCCTGACCGTCCGGCCCCCTGGGCCAGCAGGTGGCCGGGGCAGCTCCCGTGAGCCGAGCCGGGGAGGTGCAGAGGTAGCCCCAGGTGGTGGCTGGGTTGTGAACGTGCCACATGCCCTTATGTCTTTGTCTCAGGAAGGTTTCAAGACGTTCTAATCAAAGTTGTGTTGTTAAAACCGCTGGATGGTGTGACCAGGGCTTCCTCTGGGCTTTTGTTATGACGTTACCCACTGCCCACACACAGGAGGACGGAGCGTGGATATCAGTCATCATTCAGGCCATGTGGTCCGCAGATGATTTCAGAGCTCCCACCGTGAAAAGGCCCGAGGCCCGAGCCCTTGCAGAGAGAGTGCCAGGGGGCCACAGTGCCAGGCGGAAAGCCCAGGGTGATGGGCCCATTCCTGGTTTTGCTGGTTTTAAATTAAGCCTGCGAACCGTGTGGAGGGTGAGAGGCCCCCAGGCTGGGTTCCCGGGAGACTCAGGCCCAGGGTCGCCAGGGGGATCCGCTCCTTTGCTGGAAACGTGGGGTCTGGGGTCAGGGGTGGCCCGAGAGCCCGCATGTCAGCAGCTCGCAGCCACCTGGGTTGGAGGGCCCACAGGGACCTCCGACTCCAGCGCCAGCGGTTCACCTGCTCACTCACGGACGACGCTCGCTCCGTGCAGCTGTTAGGGGTGTCGTTCGTTCTGTCGGCGGCGGTTCTGGGCTCATTCACGACTCAACTGTGAGACTGTCCCCTTCCCGTCTCCGGCAGGACCCGCAGACATCGAGGACGCTGACGCTCGTCTCAAAGACCATTCAGACTCTCGGCAGCCTGTCCAAGTCCAAGTCCGTGAGTCACTGACTTGAGTTCTCTTTTCAACACGAAGGAGGAGGAAGGAGTAGTAGGACGAGGAGCAGGCATTGCCCAGAGTCCCCGCGGGCCGTGGGGGGGGGCCTCACCGCGTGGAGGCGTCCCCTGTGGGCGGTGACCATCCCCTGTGGGTGGTGACCGTCCCCTGTGGGCGATGACTGTCCCCCGTGGGCGATGACTGTCCCCTGTGGGCGATGACCATCCCTGTGGGCGGTGATGTCCCCTGTGGTCAGTGACCGTCCCCTGTGCGTCCCCCGTGGGCAGCTAACACTCCCACTGCCATGTCTGGATCCACAAACCATGTCCCCTTGGCTCTAGGGACTGCGTAGCTCTTGCCACACAGCCGGGTGTCCTCGGCCTGAGCACCTTAAGGAAGTCGGGGTGCTGCCTGGTGACCGAGGGCTCGTCTACGTGGGGCCAGCGAGAGCCCCTCCTTCCCTGGGTCTGAGCTCATTTTACCCCATTTGGTGACAAATCTGCGTCTCCCCTTCACGGGGGCGTCCTGGAGACTGACGACGTGCCAGGGCCCCGGGGGTCCACCCCGTGACAGCAGCAGCAGTGTGGGCTCTGGGTTCCCCGCACACAGGCGGTGACATGGCCTGTTCCTCAGGGAGGGGCCTGTCAGGCTCTGTCTGGAAAGGGTTGAGCCATGACCTACAGGATCACCCCAGCTCTCCCCATTCTGTTCTTTGTGGGGCGGAGTGACCCAGGCTCTCAGCACTGCAGACAAGCAGCCCCCTGCAGGGCAAACGCTCGGCTTTCTCTGAATCCGAGGGACACAAAGCCGTGGGCCAACGCTCTCCTCCATCCGTCAGCCCCAGCGTTTGTCGGCTGGAAGCCCAGATAAACAGGCACCTGCTGGGCTGAGGTCTGCACAGACTCGCTCGTTTTCACACCCAGGGTAGCAAAGTGCCGTCATGCGGACACAGGTCCCCCCGGGTCCCTCTTGCCGCTGCCCCAGCTCCTGGAGGTGAGGACCCCTCTCGTCCCAGCAGCCGCGTCTGGGAGCCACGCACCGCAAAAGGTGCTGAGTCGTGCACGACGAAGGTCTCACCAAGGACCCCGTGTGGTTCGCTTTTTGAACACGGCTTGAGTGGAATCCACCCTGCGGCGTGTGGCCCCTCCCTGCGACTGGGGCCGGGGTACTCGGCACCCGGGACAGCATCCACCTCTGCGTGTTTTGCTGTTCAGCGCCCGTGGCCGCACTCCAGATCTTTCAGGTTCGGGCCGGGACACCTTAGGCCTCCATTAAGTGACCTGTTTCATTTTAGGCCAGCTTTAAGGAATCCTACATGGCTGCATTCTATGAATTTTTCAACGAGCAGAAGTACGCTGATGCAGTGAAAAATGTAAGCATCGGCGTCGATGAACGCAGACTCGCGGCAGCAGAGGCGGCTGACTCGGTGGGAGGGATCCGGACGGTCGTGGGTGGTTGAACTGAGCGGGGAGGCCCCGTGGGGGCAAAACCCGGGGCGGGGGCCAGGGAGGGGAGCCGCGATGGCTTCCAGCTCCACGAGGGGAGCAGGTGGACCTCCAGGTGTTACCTGAGGCCTGGCGGCCTCTCAGGAGCAGTAACAGCTGTAGGTGCGGCCAGCCCTTCCCGGGAGGGGCCGGGGTTCAGCTAGGGCTGGAAGCGGCTCAGTCTCAACAGAGTCAAGACCCCATGGTCCTCTCAGAGGGACCCTCGCCCGACAACTTGTTTCTCAGAGTCTCCTCTCTCCTCTGGTTCCAGAAGGAGATGCAGGGCACCCAGGCACTGTTCCTACGAAGGTTCGCCTTTTAACCATCCGGTTTCTTTCCACTTCAGTTCTTAGATTTGATCTCGTCCTCCGGGAGAAGAGACCCCAAGAGTGTGCAGCAGCCCATTCTGCTTAAGGAAGGGTAGGGCTGGCGGGAGAGAGGCAGGGTGGGGCTCCCAGGCTGGCTCAGCGCCAAGCAGGCATCCCTGCCCGCGGGGCCAGAGGGCATCCAGACCCGTCTGGGGCCTTGGTCCGTCTGGGAGAGATGCCCCAGGGCTGCGCCATGGCGTGTCTTCAGTCCTGTGCCTGTTCTCTGCTGAGGCTGCGAGTGGAGGAATGCCCATCTGGGAGCGGAGTTTGAAGGCGGGGGAGACTGAACAGCCCCCAGATAATCAGAGGCTTCTGCCCGGGTGGCCCCCTCACCCGAGTCCAAGGCCCCCCTGCCCTCCATCAGCCCCTCGCTCAGAAGTGCCCCCCGTCAGGGGCTCAGAATACAGGACGCAGCAGAGAGCAGCTGCCTCTCGCCTCCCGTCTTTGCTTCCAGAGCACACCTGCGGGCTGGGAGCCTGCCGCCGGCACTTTCTTTGGGAGCATCTCTTGCCCATGTTTTCAGGGTGGGGGTGAGGGGGTGCCCTTTGCTGGAGCTCAGATAGACCCGTGGTCATCACCAGCTTGTAACTTGAAGTTGACACCAGCACAGGAGCTAAACTTTTCCAAAGTAGAGACCTTTGCCTTTTGATTTTTAAATCCTGTCACTTGGGAATAAAATTATAAGATACCGAAATCCCACAGTCTGCTTCGAGTACCACAGGTACGGCAGTGGCGACCTGTTGTGATTCTGCAGGCTTTGACTTTGTGACTTTGGGCTGCCGGAGCTGGCGGGCAGGGGGGACATGCACCCCGCCCTAAGCCGCTCACCCACCAGCCTGTGCCGTTCACGACAGGTTCATGATTAAGAGAGCACAAGGGCGAAAACGCTTTGGGATGAAGAATTTTAAGAAGAGATGGTTTCGCCTGACAAACCATGAATTTACCTACCAGAAAAGCAAAGGTACCAAGAACAGTGCGCTTTTCATTTGTTCTCACATATTGTATTCCGAGGGACCAGAGCCTTGCCTCAGCCCCCGTGGCGGTACCGGTCGCTTTTCTGGGGTGGGCGGGTCCTTACCCGGGAGGCGGGCACCGAGAGGGCGGCCTGGGCATCGTGGAGAGCAGGGTCTCGGGGTGGACGCTCTTGTCCTGCGTGGGTGGCTCTGATCTAGATCACAGGATGTCCCCATGGAAACGTGGGGTTGGCTTCTCAGGGACCTGGGTCCTGTGGGGGGTGAGCGCGTGAGGCCGGTGTCACCTGCCTTCGAGGGGAGACCGGCCCCTCCTGGCGGCTCACGGGCACACTCTGCCACAGGGGACCCACCTCTCTACAGCATCCCCATCGAGAATATCCTGGCGGTGGAGCCTCTGGAAGAGGAGTCCTTCAAGATGAAGAACGTGAGTGCCACCCCATCCCCTCGACCTCGCCGCCGTCCGCGTCTCGCACCTGCTCCCAGACCCTTGTGAGCTGGCAGCCGCAAGGCGCTGCCGCGGGGCAGAGAGCCCGACCCTGCCCGCTGGGTTGGCAGGACCCGCGGGGTTTCTCTAAGACTTTCGGTTTAGATTGAGTCTTGCGTCTACAAGCTCCAAACATAGAGCGAGGGCTGCAGCCCCTCACCGCGAGCCCCTCACCGCGAGCAGTTGCTCGTCTGCACTTGTCCTGTCGGCTGGCTGAGCCCCCGACCTCCTCCCGTCTCTCTCCGTGTACATGTGCGTATGGCTTCTGAAGCATGTGTATCTTCAGTGTGTTTCTTAAAAACAAGGACATCCTTTACGTAACTCTGCAGCCAGCATCAGGACACCCGACCCGCGCGCAGCGTCACTGCTGAGCCGCCGCCCAGCTGCCCAGTGACATTCTCTAAGCCGTTGTGTGTCCCAGGCCAACACCGGTACTTGGTTCTCTGCTGTCTCCTTAATCCGGGACATTGCTCAGCCTTTCTCTGTGTTCTGTGGCCTCGGCATTTCTGAAGCAGAAAGGCCAGTGTTTGGAGGCGGCCCTTGGTCTGGGTGTGTCGGGGTCAGCGTGGCAGCTTCAGGTGACGCGTTTTGTAGGGACTCCCTCAGATGTGGCACGAGTGCTGGTGGCTTGTGTCAGGGACCCGTGGCCCGGGGTCTGTCGGGGACCCGTGGCCCGGGGTCTGTCGGGGACCCGTGGCCCGGGGTCTGTCGGGGACCCGTGGCCCGGGGTCTGTTGGGGACCCGTGGCCCGGGGTCGGTCGGGGACCTGTGGCCTGGGGTCGGTCGGGGACATGTGGCCCGGGGTGAGTCGGGGACATGTGGCCCGGGGTCAACCGGGGGCCCGTGGCCAGGGGTCGGTCGGGGACATGTGGCCTGGGGTCGGCCGGCGGCCCGTGGCCGGGGTCAGTCGGGGACACGTGGCCCCACTGGACGCATCAGCTCTGCCCCGTCTTGCTCGGCCTCACGCTTTTTGCTTCTCTTGTCCCTTTGCTGCATCCTGTCGCTTCCTTTTGCCGAGGGTCTTTCTCTCTCCCTGGTGTGTTTTGGGCTGTGCGGCCTCGCAGGGCCCCGTTTCATTCAGGCCGGAGCCCCTCATTGGTGAGACCACGTGGGTGCTCACGTGGCCCGGATCTGGCCGTGGGAATGGCACGGTTTTTGCTGCCCCTGTAGCTCCCCCCTCCGGGTACATGCCGTCCATGCCGTCGGGCCCCACGGAGGTGTCCGCGTCTGCAGGAGCCCACGCATGGCCTGACCGGCAGGAGTGAGCAGCTGCCACTGGTCATTTCGAAGCCAGACTTTGGGCGGAGGCTCTAGGGGACCCTCCCATGAGGTCCGCCTCTGCTGACCATCCAGGTGCTTGCAGACAGCTTGGGGAACCCCCGCTTTGCGTTCACTTCCCGACACTGTGGGCACCATGGTGGAGGGGGGCTGGGGGGACGGTGCCTGAGTTCTCGTCGCCGAGCACCTCCGAACGCTGGGGAGGAGAAAACACTCCTGCCCATCCCCCGCCATCACCGCCGTGTCCCCTCCTGTCCCCTCCGAGGGGGAGCACGGGGTTCCCACCGGGTGCCAGGACGACTCTGCTATCCAAGGGGTGCTCTCGTGGGGAAGTCCCCTGCAGCCTCGCGCAGCCACTGGGGGGCGATGGCCTTGCGTCCCACCTCCCCAGGCCACCAGCCCGTAGCCCGATCTGAGGGCTTTTCTGGGTTGTCTGTTTTCATTAGAAAATCTGCGCGCTTAGGTCCTGTTTCTCCCAAGTCTGTTCCCATTTCTCTTTCTCTGCTCCTAATTTTCTAAATATTTTTTATATTTTTCAGTTTCGTTAGATATATTTCGTATGAGTCACACGCGGTCTTTTTTGAAGGAAGGTGGGGCTGTAAATAATAACTAAGAGTTAAAACTTCAAATCCTCCAAATTCTTCCCTAGTCTTCCAGCTTTAAAGAGACCCCAGCCTGTGGCCAGCGCCAAGGGTGACTGGCGGCATGGGCGCCATGCCCAGGGGCCGTGGGCGGAGCCTCCCTCAGGAGTGCGGGCAGCTCCCCAGCGTCCCAGACTGGGCACCTCTTCTCTGTGGCTCTCCCTCCTGTCCTGAGGCTGCAGTGGTTGGAGGGATGGCCCCACCGGCCGGGGTCTCCCTGAGGGTGATGGTGGCGGGGACGTCCCTTCCACAGATAGGCAGAGCAGGTGGGACCCTCGCGGCTGGGCGGTCAGCCCTTCAAGCCCTCCGCTGCAGACGACGGCAGTCCCCGGGGTGGTTGCCGGGCGAGGCAAACGGCAGATGAGGCTCCACGCGGTTCATTCCCCTTGTGGCGCATTGACTTGGAATGTTTTATTCAGGGGAAGGTCCAGTCGGGCAGAACCCTGCAGAAGCCTAACCGAGGGTAATAATTTGGAATCCTTTGCCCAAAGGGACACCTTGCTTTAAGGAGGAGGGAGGTGTTCTCGGGAGATCAACCCTGTTTAAGGCTCTTCATTTCAACGTTCAGACAAATTACTGCCCTTACTCTTAAGAGCTGCGGCTGGGGGCCTTAGCGGGGTCCAGGCCCTGGGCGTTCGCGCTCTTCCGAGGTCACTGAGAGCCGTCTCCCCCCATGGCCGTCCTGAGGAGGGGTCACGATGCTGACCCAGAGCTCACACCCGTGCGTGGGGGCAGAGCCCAGCCCAGACCGTGCGGCCCCAGAGCCTGGACGTGCTCCACGCAGCCACAGACCCGGCCTCCCCTCCTGTGTTTCACGTCGCCACCCCGCCCTGCTGCCCTCGAGCCCCCTCCGGGCCCCGGGAGCCCCGGTGTCTCTGTGGGTCACGCGCTCCCGGCTCACGGACCCCCCAAGAGTCGGGCTTGCCCCCGGGACCCGACTGGCCGCCAGCCTCCTTCCCCGTCCTCGCGTCCATCTGCCTTGCGCTTCCGGTTTCAGTAGGTGCCCACGGCCGCACTGGGTCTGTCTGTCCGGCCTCCGTCTGGTCTGAGGCCGGCCCCACGGCCTCAGAGGGTTAGGCTGCTCGCTGGACAGGTGGTCGGAGACGGCAGCTGTGCTCGCCCTGCGCTGGCTCCCGACCTTGGCGCCTGGTCCTGCCCCAGGACAACTTGAGGCCATGTTTTGGGCCGCAGATGGCCCCGTGGCAGGTGCGGGCGGGTTTCTGGGCCTGAGGGAGGTTAGCACCCTCGACCTGCCCCCTTGGTGGGCAGCGTCCTGCCGTGTGTGTCTGCACGGCACCTCCCACCGCTCCCCTGGATGGGGCTGGGGATGCTGTGCTCTCAGCCGGTGGCCTTCCTGACGACCACAGAGGGACAGAGTGTGGAAAATACCCTGGAAGCAGCCGTGAGCTGCTTCGTTCCGTCAGGGCTACAATTTCAGGATCCTTTTCTCATCGGCCTGTGCTTTCCCGCTGCCTTCCCCAGAGGCGGCTTCCACGCGCTAACTACCAGGCCAACGTCCTCTTCCATTTGTGAGACGTCTTTGAAGGCCTGTGATGTGCCGGGCCCTGGCGGAGGGGCCCGCCTGTGAGGACGATCGGAGCAGAGCGCTCCCTCCAGGGCCTTCCCTCCGTCGGGGATCGCAGCCACGTACAGAGCATGCAGTCTGAGGCCTGTGCGATGGTGCACGTGTGGGTGGGGTGGGGCTGGGGGGAGCCGTGGCTGTTCACTCCGGAACTTGGGCCCTGGCCCCTCCCAGAATCCTTCGAATCCTGTTCGTCCTCCGGGCACACCGCCCCACCTTGCAGAAGGCCTCCGTGGACTTTGACGTCCCGACTCCTGGCCTCCCACATGCCCTCTGCCAAGTCCAGCCTGACAGCCTCCCAGGGCTCAGGGCTGCTGACCTCCCTGCCCTTCTGTGTGCAGCCGGGCCTGCGTCTGCTGGGAGCACCTGCCCCTCGCTGCCCCCAGGGCCTTTGCACCTCCCGTCCCCTGCTGCCTGCTTTCCCCACTCAGCTTAATTAACTCTGCGTCGCCCGTCTGATCGCAGCTGGGGGATCGTCTGTCTCGAGGGCTCCCTCCTGACCCTCCTTTTGGCCTCCTCCTCCCCCCTCACAGCCCCCGTGCTTTGTGTTCACTCTTGTCTTTCTTGCTGGCTGGGAGCTCACGAGAGCAGAAACTATGTTTGGGCCACTGTGTCCCCAGGACCTAGGACAGTGCCTGGTACTTAGGAATGTTTGTTGAGTGAATAATAAATAGGAAAGGCAGTGGAGGCTCCGAGAAGCCTCACGGGGGAAGTAACTTCTGCCTGAGAGAAGGAGGGGTCCCTGGAGTGGTCAGTCTTGCAGGGGGAGTACATTTCAGATGGACAGCAGCACATGCAAAGGCCCCGAGGCAAGTCTGGGGAAGCGGACGGGAGAGAGGGCAGGGTGTGCTGTGGCGTCTTGTACGAAGCCCATCCCGCCCAAAGACGAAGGAGGCCGAGGAGCCAGCGCGTCTGTGTGACGGCCACGTCCCAGTTCACGTGTCCTGGTGCAAGTGGTGCAGCGCCTTTGCTTTTCCGGGGGGACCCCAAGGCCCCCGAAAGGCAGCGCCCTGACCCGGGTGACCGGGGCTGACCCCGCCGAGCCGCGCAGCCTCCTGTGTCCCCGCTCTGCCCCCACTCGGCCCCAGGCTGGTTGGCGTGGACAAGAGTGGCCCTCACGGTTCAGGCAGGAGGCCCTGCCGTGGAGCCCCCTGAGCCCGCCCTTGCCCCTCAGATGTTCCAGGTCATCCAGCCCGAGCGGGCACTGTACATCCAGGCCAACAACTGCGTGGAGGCCAAGGCCTGGATCGACATCCTCACCAAGGTGAGCCAGTGCAACCAGAAGCGCCTGGCCGTCTACCACCCGTCCGCCTACCTGAACGGCCACTGGCTGTGCTGCAGGGCCTCCTCGGACACGGCTGCCGGCTGCTCCCCCTGCACCAGGTAGGTTGTGCCTGGTACCCCAGCCCGGGGCGGGGATAAGTGCGGGCTGGGGCCCCCGTGTTTAGTGACCTTTAAATGACCACCGCCACAACTGACCCCTCCTCCTCTCTGCCCGCTCGCGCGGTGTCTGGGCAGCGGCCTCCCAGCAAACATCCAGCTGGACATCGACGGGGACCGAGAGACTGAGCGCATCTACTCTCTCTTCAGCTCGTACATGAGCAAACTCGAGAAGATGCAAGGTGAGGCGGGGCGGATGGGGGTGAGCCCTGGGGGCCGCCAGGGGCTGCGCGCGCGGTGTCATCGTTTATGGCGCCGACGGGGAAAACGTTCTGCAGGTTGAGTGGCTATTGGGGGGCAGTTACTTAGATAACAGGTTCTATGGATAATTTTAAGATGGAATTTAGCTTGCAGCCTCTGAAACTGCCAGATTCTTGAGAAGATCCTGTGTCTTAATAACCTCCCATGCCTCCAAACAAGGAGTTTCAATCTTGTGTGTTTTCCAGAGGGACGTGTGCACGTGTGTGTGTGTGCACGTGTGTGTGTGTGTGTGGACCCGTGTGTGAGTGTGCGTGTGCTCGTGCCCCTGCTGGCAGCTCCAGGTGTTTTCCTGCATTCCGTTGCTCTCCGTGCCCTGCAGAATGAAGCAGTGTAGGTGGGGCAAGTCGGGAGACCAGGGGGGCGCTTGGGCTGTAGCAGGAGAGGCAGATGCAAGGCGAGCTGGGGGCGGTGAGCTGTGTGACCCTGCACTGGGGCTGGCACTCCTCAGAGCTGCTGTTAGAGATTCTGTGGTGGGCCCTGCAGCCCCCTCAGAAGGTGCCCGGACACAAGCCTGTTGGATTCTTTTCCTGTTCGTCTCCTGGAGGGTACTTTAGCCATGCCTTGGTGAGCACGCAGCTGCCCGCCCATGTTCTCCAGACCCCCGCCTCCCTCTCTGCCCCAGCACCACGCGGCAGACCCCTGTGCCTTTGCCCCCGATGCGCCCCTTATCTGGCTGACGCCGTGTGTCCTGGGGGGGCCCCTCCCGAGCTTATCCTGCCCCCTGCGGACAGCCTGTGCTGATCTCTGCCATTACGATGATGCCCTCTCAGATCTGTTCACCAGCGACACACATGACCTTGCGAGGAGAGGCAGGTGTCATTCATCCCAGTGCCTAGCACACAGGAGGGACTCAGTACCTGTTTGCTGGATGCGTGGATGGATGGGTGGGTGGGTGGGTGGGTGCATGGGTAGATGGATGGACAGTCAAATGGAAAGGGGTCTTGAACACCCAGCCTCCCTCCCAGGATAGCAGTGATCTTGACAACAAGGGTTCACAGAAGGTCAGCCGGATTGGAGGCCTTACTGCTCACTTCACGGAGGCACCAAAGCACTGAGTCACTTTCCACAGTCTTCAGGCCTCTGCCTGGAACCTCAGCGCTTTCTTGAGGCCGATACTCTGCTGTCAGGGGCTCTCATCTCCTTGAGACCCTCGTTTACGTCGGTCAAACTGCCCTGAGCGCTCAGCCCGTGGGCTGACGACATACCAAGGCCTCTCCTCCGGGCACAGCAGCCTTTCCGTGCTGGGAGGCGGCTGTGTCCCGGTCGCCTGTGAGTCTGTCCCCCCACCTCCCTCACGGCGGTGTCCCCCTGGAGTTCGGTGCCCAGTGCTGCAGGTGGCGCCGGGCCAGTGCAGGGCTGGGTGGGATCGTGTGCGGAAGGGCTGCCGGACCGCGGTCACGCGGCCAAGGTCTCGGTGATGGTGGCCAGCCACCCCGTCTGCGCCCTGGAAGGCAGCCTGCACGCACACCTTCCCGCAGGCGTGGCGAGGGGGCCCGGGAAGGTCTCGGGGTGACTTCCACAGACACGGAGCCGTGCTGCACGCGTGCCCGTTAAATCAGCACGAAGGCCCCCCCCCCCCCCCCCCCCGCGGCTCAGCCAGCACCTCGGGGCAGCCCATCAGCCACGGGCCACCGTCTGCCCCTAGGAGGGGCCAGGACGCACTGTCAGGCTCGCCCTTCCCACCTCGGGGCACGGACATTGGGCTCACCGTCAGGGCCTCTGTGTCCTGTGTCACCTGGCTGTTGGGTGTCCTCCCGACGTAGATATCTGCCCCCCCGTGTCACCGGCAGGGGCCGTGCTCGCTGTCCTCCCGTCCTTGTCGGTCAGCAAGTCCGCCTTTGCACTGTCCTGCGTCTGCCCTGTGCTCTTCCTCGTTCCTAGGGCCGTTTTAGAAACGTGTACCCGCCGCCAGCCGGCCCCAGCACGCGCTCCAGCGTTGCCCAGGCTTGGTTTGGGGAGCCCTGTCAAAGAGGAGCGGAGGGCGAGCTTGCCGCCCGGCCCCATGGATGCTCCGGGTCTGTTTTGGGTCCAGTCACAAATCTCGCGTCTGACGTTGGGCCCCGAATTAAGAGCTGCTCCCCAGCCCGGTCCCGGGACCTCCTCCCGGGTCTGTCCCAGCTCCCGCCACTGCAGCCACACTCGTTGGCCCCCTAGCAGGAGATTCCCCGCGACGCACAGGCCTCAGTGCAGAGCTGCCTTGGCATCCGCTGCGAGACCAGCTGGGCACACAGCCCCCTCCTCTGGGAAATGGCAGCGACGGGCCCCACCCGCCAGGCTGGCCCAGGGGCCGTGTGGAACAACCCCTGTGAAGCGGTTCACGCAGCCCCCGAGCTGAGGCGGCTGGGCGTCTCTGCCTGTGTCCCGACCCTGCCACCGCCTGGCCCCCCGCGTGGGATCGTGGTCCTTCGGTGATTCCCATCCTACTCCTAAGCTGCCCTGTTTCCCAGAAGGGTTCACTGAGGCTCGGGAGCCTGAGGGACTCGCTCGAGGCCAAGCAGGCACAGCCAGAGGGGACTCGGGGGGGACGTGCAGGCAGCCGGGCTCCAGGGACTCATCAGTGCAGCTCACCGCGCCCTGGGCGCTCCCGCCCGCGTCTCTGCCCCTTTATCCCTCGCGTGTGCAGCCCTTATGTCTTTCTCACGTCATGTTCCCATTTCCTTTGAAATTTTGAATCTTCCCAGGTTCCCTTTGCACAGACTTGTGGTTTTTCAGTAAGAATTAAGAGGTTTCCCTTGAGTTGGGAGTGAAGGCAGTAAATCTTTCCGTGACCGTGAGCCGGCAGCACATCACAGGCCGTGCCGAAGGGGCCTGCTGCCAGCTCACCTGGGCCGGGCACCCGTCTCTCTGTGGCCCTGGAGTGCAGGACGCAGCTCGGGTGTTTGTGGGCAGGTGGGGGGCCCGGAGGCCACAGCGTGGTCTTCAGCAGGAGTGCGGTGGTCGGATGAGAAAGGTACCTGTTGAGCAGGTGGGGCGATGGAGGCTCTAAGAAGCTGCTAGCACAGACTGGCCGACAGGTGACGGCCGAGAGGATGGCTTCTCGTCCGCCCTGCACCCTGCAGGTCCCTGCCGTGGCACGTCCCAGGAGCAGCCGTCTGGGAGCCCGGGCCAGGCTGCACAGAGCCCGGTCACCCTGGAGAGGGGTTGGGCCCTCGTGCTCGGCGTTGGACCCTCGGGTCTGTGGTTCCGGTGCCGCAGGCTTCTTCGGGGTTCAGGGTTGGCCCCACTCTTAGCGGCTTCTGGTTCGTGTGCGTTTGTGTGAGCGGTCGGCCCTTCCCGTGCGCTCGGGGGGCAGCCTGTCCGCTCGCCCCAAGCTGACCTCAGCCCCTGCCCCCGATGCTGCAGAGGCCTGTGGGAGCAGGTCTGTGTACGATGGTCCAGAGCGCGAGGAGTACTCCACGTTCGTCATCGACGACCCCCAGGAGACCTACAAGACGCTGAAGCAGGTCATCACCGGGGTCGGGGCCCTGGAGCTGGAGCACGCCCAGCACAGAAGGGACAAGTTCAAGAGGACCAAGTACGGGAGCCAGTGAGTCCGGGGTCTTGGAGGCGTGGGGAGCCGGGGAGGGGCCGCCTCGGGCTGCCTGCCTGTGGGGCGCGGCGGGCCCCCATCTGGCTTCACCCCCAGCGCCCTCTGCACCGAGTCCCCAGAGGCGCCTCCTGCTCCCGCCTCGCGACCCATGTGCTTCTGAAATTAGGCTTCCATCGTGGGCCAGCGGCCCTGCCCCTGGGAAGCACGTTTTGCCTCTCCAGGCTGGCTCTGGACCCCCCCCCGCCCCCCGCCCCCCGCATCCTGGGAGGGAGGGGTCGGCCGCAGAGGGGCAGGCGCAGACGGGCCACCCGCGCTCTGTGCCAGGGGCTGCAGCTCCGGCTCCGGGCAGGCAACCAGGCGGCGCCCTCCTCCTGCACGAAGGGTGTGGGTGACGAGAGCCTATGAGTACTTGGAGCCCACGGACCCACGGCAGAGCCCGCCCCGACACCTGAGGCGGGAGCCCTGCGTGGGCCCAGCCCCCTCCCTGCTGGCTGCTTCCTTCCAGGGAAGACGTGGCTTGGGTCTGGGAAGGGAAGGGGGGCTCTGGGAGAGACCCCGACTCTGGCCAGGCTGCAAGGGTGCCCAGCACCCCTGGGGATGCCGACCGTGCCTGCTGCCGGCTCCACAGACGTTCACATCACATTCTAGACCCTTTAACACCCTCTGTCAGAACCCACGTCGACCGTCTAAAAACGCCTTTTCTTAGACACGGCAGAGCCCGTGACTCACGGCTGTGCCAGCGTCTATCAGCTAACAGGGCGCAGCGCCACGGTGCTCACTCCAGGAGGCCACGGTCTCCCCACGCATGAGCACACGCGCCCCGCACGTTGAGGCCGGGCTCACGGGCTGTGCTTCCACGGGCAGTTTTGGGCTAACTTCTCCTTTGCTGCCATACGTATTACGATGAACACACATCACAAGCAACGGCAGGGAAAGGTGATGAGAACAACACACACAGGAAAGGGTGCTCAGCGCCACTAATTATTAGAAATGCAGATCCCACCACTACGGTGAGGTACCACCTCACAGCAGTCAGAACGGCCACCGTCAGAAAATCTACAAACAATAAATGCTGGAGAGGGTGTGGCGAAAAGGGAACCCTCCTGCACTGTTGGCGGGAATGTAAATTGCTACAGCCACTATGGAGAACAGTATGGAGGTTCCTTAAAAAACTACAAATAGAACTACCATACAACCCAGCAATCCCACTACTGGGCATATACCCAGAGAAAACCATAATTCAAAAGGGTCATGTACCACAATGTTCACTGCAGCACTATTTACAGTAGCCATGTCATGGAAGCAACCTAAATGCCCATTGACAGATGAATGGGTAAAGAAGGTGTGTCACATATATACAGTGGAATATTACTCAGCCATAAAAAAGAACGAAATTGAGTTATTTGTAGTGAGGTGGATGCACCTAGAGTCTGTCATACAGAGTGAAGTAAGTCAGAAAGAGAAAAACAATACCATATGCTAACACACATATATGGTATCTTAAAAAAAAAAATGGTTCTGAAGAACCTAGGGGCAGGACAGGAAGAATAAACACGCAGATGTAGAGGATGGACTTGAGGCCACAGGGAGGGGGAAGGGTAAGCTGGGACAAAGTGAGAGAGTGGCATGGACGTATATCCACTCCCAAACGTAAAATAGCTAGCTAGTGGGAACCAGGCACATAGCACAGGGAGATCAGCTCGGTGCTCTGTGACCACCTAGAGGGGTAGGATAGGGAGAGTGGGAGGGAGATGCAAGAGGGAGGGACTATGGGGATATATGTATACGTATAGCTGATTCACTTTGTTATACGGCAGCAACTAACACACCATTTTAAAGCAATTCTACCCCAATAAAAATTAAAAACAAAAAACAAAAAACAGGCGATGGCAGTTCAGAGGCGCACCAGCCACAGGGCGGCCCACGCTCACGCTGCTCCCCCTACACCCCCGCAGGGAGCACCCCATCGGAGACAAGAGCTTCCAAAGCTACATCAGGCAGCAGTCTGAGACCCCCGCCCATTCCATGTGAAGCCCGCGGGACCCCCTGTCCCAGGATGGTGCCCTGAGCTGCGCCGGGTGAGCCCGTGTCCAGGAAGGAGAGAACACCAGACCAGAGGGCAGCTCCTCAGCTTGCAAGCCGACAGGGGTCGAGCTTGTGAACTCCTGAGGCTCCCGGGCCATTTCCGGGTGGCTGTGCACTTGATCACGCCAGTGGCAGGCAACCTGAGCTGGCCTTTGGGGAACAGGGTGCCGGCGACACCGCGGCCTGCGGAGCGTGTGCCCTGTGCCGCGTGCACGTTTGTCTCTGCTGGTCTGTGACGCCCGCACCGTGGAGCCTCCGGCACTAACGTTCTGCTTCGACTCAGCAGGGGTGTTGCGAGCGTTATTCTTCTCCTATGAGCCAGACGTCCAGGCGGCCACCAGCACGAAGCCTCCTGGTTTCAGCTTTTGACGTTTGTATCGGTCCTGGCCAGAGGGTCGGAACCGCACGGAGATCCCAGTTTGAGGATGCCCTCGCTCTTTGGGGACACGGGGTCCTTTTGCAGAGAGATTTCCTAGGGGTCCCAGCCTTCGTTCCCGGGGTGGGAGCCCCCCTGCCTGCTGCTGATACGCGTCCACGCAGCCGCCACGTCAAGCGAAGTTGTGTTGTTTGCTGTCAGTGGGGCTAAAAGTAGAATCCACGTTTGCCACCCTGGTGGGAGTTGGGGGAAGGTTGTAAAAATAGAAATGTGCATTATTTTCAAGCTGTTTTTCTTAATGTTTTTAAAGGACTGTTTTTAATTAGCTCTTTGATATCAAGTAACTCAGAACATCCAGGCCTCTATGTGCCTCCAGACGACAGAAAAGGGAGTGGTTGTGTCTCATGGCAGCCAAGTAAAGGTCCCCGAGGGAGAACGGGGAGGGAGGCAGGGGGAAACCTGGGCCCGCGCTGGAGGCTTGGGAGCGGACGCCGGGCCAGCGGCAGAGCTCGCCGTCTCTGAGGCCCTGGGGGCTGCCAGGGCTGCTGTGCGTCTGGGGCTGGGGGTCCTGACGAGCTTCTGCTGACTCCCCCGAAGGCCTCGGCTGTGTTCAGACTCGAGATCTAGACGGCAGGTGGTAACATTGCCTGTTGTCGCAAAAATGGTGGAGGAAAGTGTTGCAAAAAAAAAGCTCCGTATCCGCAGCTCTGAGGCTGCTCCAAACCGCAGTTTTCAACGTGGATTTGTAACAGTGTCTCTGTTTGTACGATACTAATGATCGGGATGCATTTTACTGGCCAATTAAAACAGCCCTTTTATTCTTTCTGAGACTGGCGTGGTTTCACAGGAGCGCCCGCTGATAAGGCACACGTGGAGATGGGGGGTGTGGTGGAGTGGGGCAGGAGGGAGCTGGACGACATGCCTGTGATGACAGGTGAGGTACCTTGACAACAAATGTGGTCCCTCTGATGATAGAGGGTGTCCCCCTGATGATAGGACAGGTCCCCCTTACGACAAGTGTGATCCCCCTGATGACAGGTGAGGTCCCCCTAGCAACAGGTGAGGTCCCCCTAGCGACAGGGTCCCTTTGATGACATGTGGGATCCACCTGACAACAGGTTTGGTCCCCTGACAACAGGTAAGGTTCCCCTGACGACAGGTGGGGTCCCCCTAATGACAGGTGAGGTCCCTCTGATGACAGATGTGATCCCCCTGATGACAGGTGTAGACCCCCTGATGACAGGTGTGGCCCCTCTGACGACAGGTGAGGTCCCTCTGATGACAGGTGTGGTACCCCTGATGACAGATGTCCATTTGACGACAGGTGGGATCCCCTGATGACAGATGAGGTCCCCCTTAATGACAGGTGGGGTCCCCGTGATGACAGGTGAGGTGCTTCTGATGACAGGTGAGGTCCCTATGATGATAGGTGAGGCCCTCAGGATGACAGGTGAGGCTCCTTGGATGACAGGTGAGATCCCTCTAGTGACAGGTGAGGTCTAGTTGTGGGGCTTTGGGTTGTGCTGGAAACCACAATGCTTCTGGGATGGAAAGGTGTGGAGTGGGGCCCTGTGAGGGCCATGGGGACCTCAGGGCGGACAGAGACGGCGTCAAGCTCAAGGAGGGTGGGAAAGGCAGGGCCCCTCGTGTCTCCGAGGACTCAGCAGCGGGGTGTGTGCTCGAGGGCCAGACACAGGTCAGTGTCCTGAGGGAGGGGGGACAGGAGGCCGGTGGCCCGAGGGGAGACAGAGGGAGCTCAGTGCCGTTGAGCAGATATGGCTGCTCCCCTTCGAAAGGGGGGGAGGAGCTGGGTGCACAACATGGGGGACCCGCCCCGCCCCCTTCTCCTTTCTCCTGTCTTCTCCATTTGGTTTCCACTCAGTTGTCTTTTTACTTCCAGCCCCAGTCGGCCGCCTGGTATGAGAGAGTCGTAGGGGGGAGGGGGTGGGATCTGGCTCTGGGGAAGCCGGGTCAGGCCTTCAGGGGTGCCACGGCCCTGAGCCGAGGACAGTGGCGATGAGCGTCCTTCCCAGGTGCACGTGGACTGGGGAGGAAAGCGCTGTTCTGCTGCTCTCCGGCTCCCCCTGTCTGCTCTGGGTGGGGGCCAAGGGGTTCAGACGCCCCGAACACGAGCGTCCACGGCAGGGCCGCAGGGCGGCTCCCAGGGGCCTGTGCAACGCAGATTCACACACAGGACCAGGCCCAGCGGAGAGAGTTGGGGCTGGCGGGGGCAGGGAACGAGCTCTGCCCATGTCGGGGTATGTGGGAGGACTGAAAAGAGAACACCTGGGAGAATGAGGACCCAAAGCCCCGCTCCGAGGACCCCAATCTTTTGCGACCCCAGTCTGTGCCCACTGACTTTCTCCAGCCCACCTGTTACCCCAAGAGGGAGCTGGTTCAGCTGCCCGCCTCCATCCGTGTCCCCCCGAGGCACAGAGCCTCTGAGCAGCCTCCAGGGCGGCCCCTGCACCGGCCCCCGGCTGGCGGACCCGAGGCCTCCCGGGAGCTAAGATGCGTGAGCTTGTTTAGGGAATGGAAGTGCACGTGGAAAAAGGGAGCTCGTCACTTGTACTTCATTCGGAACATTACGACACACTTAGTGCTGTCGGCTGGGTCCTCAGGAAACACCTGCTCTGATTTTCCCCCGTGGTCCCAGGTGAGAAGAAAAAATTGTGTTGAATAGATTATCAGAAACTTTCTGTTAGGCTGTGTTATAGGCTGAACTGTGTCACCCCAAAATTCATGTGTGAAGTCCTGGTCCCCAGGACCTCAGAAAGTGACTGCCTTTGGAGATGGGCCTTTAAAGAGGTGATTAAGGTTACATGAGGTCACTAGGGTGGCCCTGATCCAGTCTGACTGCTGTCCTTTTAAGAAGAGGAGGTCAGGACACAGACACGCACAGAGGACGACCCCGTGAGGACACAGGGAGGAGACGGGCATCTACGCACCGAGGAGAGAAGCCTCAGGAGGCCAGCCCTGCCCACGCCTGGACCTCAGACCTCCAGGCTCCTGACCCAGAAAGCGAATGTCTACTGTGGAAGCCGCCCGAGTGAGCCTTTGGTCACGGCAGTGTCAGCAAACAGCTCAACTGAAAACGCAGAGAAGAGTTTCCTCGGCACAGGCAAAGGTGCCTGTCCGCAGACGGCTGCCTTCCGAAGCTGCGTTTGCGTGAATCTCCCCTCGTCTGGAGGGGGAGGATGCAGGGCGCCACCCAGGGCCCAGGCCGCCAAGTGGACTCCCCGCCGCGACCGCCGAGTCCTTCGTCCCTGCTAGGAATCGAGAGATTCGCCTGAAGGCTCAGCAGACCCAACACCAGAAGCGTCTGCAGAGCCGCATGAAGGCCCCCGGCCGCCTGGCCCTTTGCCGTCTCTGCTGAGAGGCAGGAGGCCCTGGGAGGAGGCCACTCCGACCTAGGGCTGCGGGAAGGGCCAGCGGGCTGGCCTCTGCCTCTGCAGTGATGTCACAGGGGCCACCTAGCAACGGGGCCCAGGAACACAAGGGCAGCTCCCCGTGGAGGGGGTGGAAGCCATGCGCTCCATCTGAGGGCTGCGTGAGAGCCAGCGTCCTTCTTCTTTCCCGTGGCCCGAAGGCAGGGAGGTTGGAGAAGGACACCACGGCTGCACACAGGAGGCACCAGCTGGGCCCCGGGGCCCCTCCCTCGGCCGTGAGCCCCGGACACCTCAAGGCGGCCAGCGGGATGGCTGAGCTCCAGAGGAGCCGATGTGTGGGCGGCCTGCACCAGAAAGGGGACCCCCCGAGCTGCATCAAGACGCTGTGCAAGGAGCTAGGTAGGGCCGGGGTTAGGGCGGGGCAGACCGCTCTCCCCGGGCCAGCGAGGGCCACACACCCACCCCCCACCCCGGACCCACTGCCCCTGCCTAAGATCCTGAAGGCCAGGGTGGGGCGTGTCGGGCACTGAGGTCTGAGGGGGCAGAGCCAGCCTGGGACTGTGTGGGGACACACCGGGGTCCAGCACGGGAAGGGTCTCAGGTTGATGAGGAGGCCCTGGGGTGAGCCCCAGTCCCGCTGCCAGAGCCAGGGCCCTCGCGGCCAGGGGCAGCAGTGAACCCACGGGGCTGGGGGCCGCCCGTCTGCTCGTCACTAACGTGGCCTTTACGTTGTAAAGTATGCAAACTTACACCTGTGTCAGCCACGTGTCCCACGTTTCTAACCTGCGAGCGGGCCATGGTGTGGCCGAAATGGGGATGGGTGCCCGAAACGCCCTGGTCCTTACGTGGACCTGCCCCTGGAAGGTCAGCTACCCCAGGGCAGCGGGCCCGAGTTGGCGGAGAGACGGGGTGACAGCCAGTCGTCGGCAGGACCCCAGCAGTTGTGGTTCACACCAGCAAGTACCCTTTGCTATGACCGTCGTGTAGGAAGCCTAAGTGACGCTCTTAGGAGGCGAAACACAGTAGGCGGGAAATGCGGTTTGCTTGTTCAAGCCCTAGGAGCGATTTTAAGAGCTCATTGTATAAAAATATTTGTTCTTCTCTCAGCTTAAAAATCCAAAGCTGTGTTATCTCTGGAGGAGGAGGGGAAGGGGGAGCCGGCGGTCACAGCACAGGGGCCGCTGCATTTCCACTACCTCCGACCGATAGAAGTCCGAGCACAGGGCTTCCCTGCTGGCGCAGTGAGAGTCCGCCTGCCGATGCAGGGGACACGGGTTCGTGCCCCGGTCCGGGAAGATCCCACGTGCCGCGGAGCGGCTGGGCCCGTGAGCCATGGCCGCTGAGCCTGCGCGTCCGGAGCCTGTGCTCCGCAACGGGAGGGGCCACAGCAGTGAGAGGCCCGCGTACCGCAAAAAGAAAAAAAAAAAAAAGTCCGATTACAGCCACTCCTTCTCAGGCTCTCAGGAGGGCCGAGCTCCCCAGAGAGGAAACCAACCTATAACCTGCTCAGGAAATATTGCAAGTAGCCACAGTGTGTCCCCAGTAGTGCCGGCCACGGACCTTCCCACCCAGCACCGATGGGTTTGCCGAGGCAGGATGGAGGGCAGGGACGCACCGAGCGCTGCACTGCCAGCCGCCGTGCACACACCCGCCCCAGGCGCCAGGCCCGGTGGGGCTCCCGGACAGCATGGAGGGGATGCGCCGCCCGGAGCCGGAGCCACGCGGAACACAGCTCGCTGTCTACAGGGTAAAATGAGACGAGGTGCGGCCTCCCGAGTGAGGGCGGGGCACCCGCCAGGCCTGGGCGCCCACACTTGGAAGCAAGAGCCAGGAGGCTGGTGCCGCCGGGCCCGCAAGCGCCAAGGTGACGTGGACGCAGGAGGCGGGGCCGAGCGCCTGTGGGACACGCCCCCCAGCCGGGCGGGAGAGGAGTCCGCGCACGGAGGGCCCGCGCGAACCCGCGGATCCACGGCTGAGCTCGCGCCCGGGCCCTGAGCCTTTGCCTGGGACGCCAGACCGCAGCCGCCGGCCTCGCTGCCGCAGAGCCTCCGGGCCAGGCGCCCCAACGACGCCCCCACTGCAGGGGTGCGTCCAGGGCAAGGAGGGGGCTGTTCCCCGGAGGGGCTCCAGGCATCGGCGAACTGGGCCTGCTGAAATCCGCAAGGCGGAGGAGGGGGCGAGGGGCGCCCTGGCCGCGAGGTGGCGTCAGGCCGGTCGTGCAGCGGGTTCCCGCCCGTGTCGGCCCCGCCCCGGCCCGCGCCTGTCCCGCCCTCCGCTCCCACCGGCGCGAACCCCGACTTCCGGGGGCGGCTCGCGGTCCAGACAGTGACCTGTGAGTGTTTGGCGATCACTTAGAGGCCAGCTGAAGAAAGGCAGCAAAGGAAATAGTCTCTTCGCGTGCGGGGGCAGCTTCTGCCCGGCCTGCTACTCCTCCCGGAGCCACGCACGAGCCCAGCCTGGAGCCTTACGGGCTGAGCCCTGCAGGTGCGCCCAGAACCCCGAAGAAAGCAGGGCCTTTCTTAGAAAGCGGACAAAGGGGGAACCCGCGAACACACTGATATTTTTACTTTATGATAACGAGGCACGGGGGGCAGGTGTGTGTTTCTCATTCCACAGCTGCTTTGGAGCAAAGAAAAACCAGGCTCTCTTTTTACTGATTCTTTCCTTCCTGCCAAATACACGTTACAGGAAGGAGCAGGTTTGAAGATCTATCTGGAGCGGCCCTGTGTCTTCTAAAAACGGACACACTTGCACACATACACAGACATGCACAAGCACACACGTGTGCACACACGTAGGGGCTGCTGAAGATTTTCCGGAAGAAGCCCACCGTAGATCCCTGCCAGAAAACCACTGAGCCGAACCATCCGGGCCCTTCCATCTGAGGTCGACGCCGCGCCCTTCCCTCTGAGAGCTGCCAAGTTCTGAAGTAGTCTCTGAAGACCCAGGGTCGCCTCAGCCTTGGCCTTCAGGGCTTTGTCTCTAGGTGGCCAGGGCCAGCCTGGGGGTGGCGGCACAGCCGCAGGTCAGCAGACGTCCCGGAGCCCGTGTGCGAAGAGGATGCATAGCACCTAATTCTCACCCACAGGGAACTCAGACCAGAGACAAGGAAAGTGTGCGGACGACCCGGCCCAGGGCGGGGGCCGAGTGCCGGGGAGAATGGGCGTGACGGAAAGCTCCCTCCAAGGAAGGTTGCTTAACACTGGGCAGGGGGCCCAGGTCCCCATGAAGGATGGCGCTGGAGGACGGCAGGGGTCGGGGGACACGGTCCAGGGGAGGGACAGCGTGCAAGACAGCGAGGACCAGCGAAAAAGCAGGAACAGAAAGCAGGGCACCTGCCGGAGCCGGGCCCTCGCCCCCTCTGTCCGGCAGGTATCCCCGGCCCCGAGGCCTGTGAGCTGAAAGGATCCCGAGTAGCTGATCTGGCCGCCAAATTCTGTAGGAAGTCCTCTGGGATGGCGGCTTGCAGAGGCATCCTGCTGGGTCTCCTGTCAAAAACTTTATTTAAAGCTCAGAGCTCACAGCTCCCGAGGCTCACGCTATCTCGCCGAGGTCACCAAAATGCAGCTTCCCGTAATTGTTTACTGACAACCGCTCCATGCATGAGCCCGGGGCTGGATCCTGTGCCCCTTTCTCCTCACCGGACAAAGACCTTTCCCAGCCAGAGGACTCCCACCGCTGGCAACGCCCCTCAGAGGAGCCAGGAGGAGCGTCCTGGAGGGTGTGGTGTGGTTCAGATCTCACCTCCGGGGCTGGGTCGCCGCCCCCCACCCCCCACCGGCCCTCAGTTCCTGCTGCTTCCAACCCCACCTGCTGCCACCAGGAGGACGCAAGGGGTCCCTGCGCCTGGCACAGTGACAGTAGAGGCAACGCCAAGGCCTCCCGCCACGTGCCACGGAGCGGGCAGAGGCCCTGCGGGGAACCTGTGGGGGGCAGGGGGCCTTCGACACCCTGCACCGGCCTGCAGAGGGCTGATGTGAAGAGTCGGGGCGGGAGGCCTCCTGGGCCGGGGATGCGTGAGAACGCTGGTCAGAATTGGGGCGGCAGCGCCCACACCCCGCAGGTGGCCCGTCAGCATCCTCGCAGGCTGATGACAGACCCGCTGCTTCCTCCTCAGAGCCTGAAGGTCATGGGAAGGACCTCAGAAGCGACACGGAAGATGCCCGCTGGTGAGTGGCCTTGTCCAGCGGAGGCAGCTGTGCAGAGACGTGCGGAGAACACGGCAGGCTGGGGTGGGAGTGGGCGCCAGGGTAAAGACCTGGCGGGGGAGGGGGGTGCTGAGGAAGGCCAGGGCGTCCGGAGAAGACCTCGAGGCTCAGACGGAGGGTCGGGGGCCGGTGACCCAGGGGGCTCGCAGGGCCTCAAGCAGCCCCCCACCGGCAACCCCCCGGCCCAGCATCCTGGGGCCGGCGCCTATCGCTGCAGACCTTCCCCCTCGGATCCCCGGGCATCTCGCCCGAGAGCCTGCCAGGGCTGCCGGCGTCCCTTGTGTTGGGGCAGGTTGGGGTGACGGCTCCTCAGGGAGGTCAGCTCAGCAGCACTGCCGCGTCCTTCTCTGCTCTGCCCACCCCTCTACCCGAGTCTGCCTCGCCCACCGCCCGCCAGCCCCGCCCTGCTGACCCAGGGGCGCCGGTGCCCAGGAGGGAGGAAGGTGTCGTCTCAAAGCCCCGCTTGCTCCCGCTGCAGCCAGGCAAGCCAGGGGAAGCAGCGCCAGGACGCCGCTGGGCAGGTGCGGGGGCGTTGGAAGGAGGCGGAGCCCGAGGCCAGCGGCCAGGAGGAGCCGGACGGCAGGGAGGGCTCAGACAAGCGCGCCCTGGAGGCCAAGGTCAGGCCGTGGTCCTTTCATGTGCACGCGCTGCCGGCCCTGCGCCTTGGAGTCCTGCCTCTGTTTATCCGTTCGGTGTCTTCTTACAGGAAGGGGAGCCAGAGTCCGTACAGCTGGGTGACCTCCTGGAAAAAGAGGCAAGAGCTTTTCACTTTATTAACAGAAGTCAGAGGGGAGGCCTGTCAGGCACAGTCCTGCCGAGGACACGCGGGCTGGGCCAGGCCCCACCTGAGCTGCCTCAGCGCCCAGTCTGTGCTCCTGGCTGGCGCCGGGGCACCTTAACCCCGGCTTGCCAAACAGCACAGCTGCTGAGGGAGCGGGGGTCCCGACAGGGGGTGACCCTCAGCTTGCCCTTGTCAGGGAGCCCCAGCCCCGGCCCGCCGCAGCCCAGGGGCAGCGGTGCTCACAGGACCCTGTCCAAGAGAGGCTTTCCTTCCCCTTCCCCATCCGCGTGCAGGGGTGGAGGGGAGCTGGGCTTGGCCTGCATCCAGGGCCCCTGGGGTCCCCTCCACTCCCCAAAACACTTCTCCCATTGTTGACTAAACTGCTACCACTGGGCCAAGCCAAGGTGCCTGGTCAGAGACCTGGGGGCCGCTGCACCTGAGCCCCCCAGGCCTTCCCAGCTCACTGTGTGTCTCTGCAGCTCGGGCAGCGGGGCAGGGGGTCTGCAGAGGCAGAGCTCGGGCGCTGCCCAGATGAGCAGGCCTGCAGTGGGCCTGGAGGGTCCACCCAGCTCTGGGCATCACCAGCCCTGATTCTCAGGGGGAGAATCAAAAAAGCCGGGGGAGACCCTCTGAGTTCTCAGGGACCTGATGGGAAGCGAGCAGGGAGGGTTGGGGGGCCACATCCCTCCTCTCCCTGTGCCCGAGGGCACCTTAGCAACCACAGTGTCAGCAGGTCCCACCACACACTGCCGGTGTCTGGTGGGCTCAGTGTAACGCCCAGACCCTGGCCACCACTGGCCCAGAGCCCACGCTCCCTCCCAGGAATCTGTGTGCCTTCCTGGCTCCCCCAAGCCCACCAGCCACGCCTCTTTGGTTTCCATCCACAGAAGCCATCTGTGTTTGTGGAGGTTGATCTGGGAGACGGATCAGAGGAGGTAAAAAAAACCCAAAGTTCGCAAAGCCAAACCAGCCACCGGGAAACGCCTTGCTTGGAGCCATGCGGCGTTCCCAGGAGCTTGCCCCGTCACCATCACCACAAGCACGGGTGTGCTGGAGGCTGAGGCAGAGATGGGGCCCAGGGTTTGGAGACTGGCCAGGGGACCAGAGAGCACCTCGCTTCTTTCTCATTTTCCCTCACGCCAACCCACACACATTCCTGCACCTCCATAGATTCCAGGGCCTGGGTCAACCCTCGAGGTACCCAGGGGCCCTGAGAACCTCTTGTGAGATTGTGCTGGGGTGGTGAAAGGGCACAAGCTGAGGAGCTGGGAGACCCAGCCTCCACAGCTCTCCAGTGAATGCTCAAACAAGTCACCATACCTCTCCATGCCTCAGTTTTCTCATCTGCAAAATGGGGATCTTAGTAGCACCCACAGTCCAGCGTTTTGTGACACCCTCAGAACACTGCCTGGTACCCAGGAAGTCCCAGCATTAGATATCATCTTCACCACCTACACCACCACCACCATCATCACTATCTTCATCACCATCAGCGTCATCAAAACTACCACCCCAATCATCATCTTCATCGCCATCAGCATCACTATCCCCATAATCTTCATCACTATCCCCATCGCCTACACCACCACGGTCATCATCACCATCATCACCGCCATCATCACATCTTCACCATCATCACATCACCACCATCATCATCATCATCATCACCATCACCACCATCATCATCACCATCACCATCATCACCACCATCATCACATCTTCACCATTATCGTCACCACCATCATCACCATCACCATCGTCACCACCATCACCATCACCATCATCGTCACCACCATCATCACATCTTCACCATCATCACCATCATCACCACCATCATCACCACCATCATCACCATCATCATCACGTCTTCACCATCATCACCACCACTGTCACCACCTACACCACCATCACCATCATCATCACCATTATCACCATCACCATTGTCACATCATCATCACCATTATCACCATTTTCTGTAAAAGGAAGTGGGTAACCCCATGGCCTGATTGGGCCTTTCCAACACAAATATTCTCCATTTCTCTGCTATAGTGAGCAGCCATCTCTTTGGAAGTTTTTTGAAATTCTCTCCTGGCAAATGTAAGCCCCTACCCGGGGGTTGCTTTTTTCCAGATCGCACCTTCTATATCTGCCCTCAGAACATGCTGTACGATGAAGAGAGCTGGTTATTGACCGCCTCCACACACAAGGCTACCGCGGGGCACCACAGGCTTCAAGGACTCATGAAGAATCAGTCAGGGGCAGAGCTGGGACTTAGGGTCCAGGTCTTCTGACCTACAGTCCAGGGGTCATGGTAGCTCACATCCAGGCACAGTTCCTTGGTCAGGGTCCCCTAGTTAGAAATTCCCACTTGACGGTGCCCTGTCTCGTGGGAGGATGCTCAGTGCAGTCTCCACGCCCCACCTCGTCCTTGGGCAGGTTCAGCAGGTCCGGCCCTGGTCCCTGTCATGACCCCCTCGCCTGTCCCCTCAACTACTCCCACCACATCCCACAGGTGATCACATGTGCCATGAAAGAAGAGAAGCAGCCCCAGATGGACATGGGGGATTTGTCAGAGGACGAGTGAGTGAGGGGTTCACACTGGGGAAGGTGGGAGGCTTTTCCTCCATCAGGGTTTCTGGTGGGCAGAGCGAGCCCCGGGCTTTCGATTCCTCCTGGGCACACGCAGAGACCCAGGCGTTTACTGCAGCTGGGGGGGTGAGGCAGGATCCCCGTGAGTCCCACCTCACCCCTAGCTAGACCCCTCTCCCCACCCTGTCAGCCAACAAAAGGGCCAGAGTAGGAGGGAGGGAAAGGTGGGAAGAAGAAGAGGGGGTGAGAGTGGGAGGGTCTCCTCTCTGTGCAGCTCCGAGGTTGCAGCCCTTGGTCCTGCAGGCAGTGGGGGGACCCGTCACACGTGGCTGCTGGCTCAGCAGGGCAGAGGGACCTGGGGGCGGGGGCGGGAGACGTTTGTCCTGACCGCCTCCACCCTGTGGGCAGAGATTGTGAGGCTGCGAGCGCCTGGGAGCAGGTGAGACACTCGCCCAGGGCAGTGGCTCTGTGGTATTTTAAACAATACAGAGAAACACAAAGGAGAAAACAGCAATTTGTCCCCTTTCCAGCAGAGTCGGAATTAACAACCACGTCAGTGTCGTGGCTAATTTTCTTGCACGGTTTTTAAAAGAAAAATTTCTCTATTTACTTTGTAAAACCGATACGCGGTCATTTAAAATAAATGAAAATGTGAGATAGCCCAACACAGAGGAAAACTTTTAAATCTGCGAGTGCCACCTCGGAAACAGTGGGGACTTCATGGGAGCACGTGGCCCCAAAGGAAGATCTGGACCGCGGGAGAACAGGGCCTTCGGGCCATTGTGGGTTGCCAGCTGTGAACGTTTATAGCATTACAGCCCTTTGCTTACTTGGCAGTCGCTGTTACTGCCTTTCCCCAGGTTGTATGTTTTGGGGGAGAGCGTTCCTGTTAGGAAGTGTCACCCCACGTCTCTCCTGATCTCTGCTCACACAGCCGGCCGTGTGGCTTTCACCAAGATGTCAGGACTGGCTGGCACGCCCCCAAATCTATGCTTGGGGAATTCCCTGGTGGTCCAGCGGTTAGGTATCCGCGCTTTCACTGCCAAGGGCTCAGGTTCAATACCTGGTTGGGGAACTAAGATCCCGCAAGGTGCGTGGCATGGCCCAAAATAAAAATTTTTTTAAATTTAAAATTAAGAAAAAAATTAAACCAAATCTATGCTTGACATGGGAAGGTCTTTCCTAAGCAGACGTCTGTTTTTCTCATCAATTCTGGATAGATGTGGTGATGGATTCAGACACACCGGACACAGCCTGGCAGCTCCTTTTCTGCCCCAGGCCAGGCGGGCCCAGGCCCACCCTCTCGGCCTCTTGGTCCGGCTCCCCACCCCCCGTGCTCAGTTGCCCCAGAGAACCTGCAGACGGGCCGTGCCCAGGAGCCAAGCCTCAGCTGCTGGAGGCTGCTTGGCCAGCAGGACAGGGTCTGCTCCACAGGGGCCTGGCCTGGACATTTGCTGGGCAGGGCCACCTGTCTGCCCTGCTCACCTGCAGCCTCAGTTTCCCTCAGAGCTAAGCCGCCTCTATCCAGCCAGCCCCCTAGGGCACCCAGGCACTAGCAGCCCGTTAGCCGCCCGCTGGGGGGCTTTGGCACTGAGCCGTGGAGGTCCCTGCGAAGGGAAGGGGGCCACCTCGTCCCAGAGCCTCGGTTGCAAGCAGAACCCCCAGAGCCCACGCACAGGGACAGGCACGGGCTGCGACGCTCGGGAAACGCTGGGCTGGGCATCGTCCACCTGCAACGCCTCTTCGGAGCCGGGCAGGGGAGGGAGGGCAGCTCGGCTCTGCTGACCTTCAAGGTCTGCTGTGCTCAAGGGGTCCCTCCTGGGCTGGAGACACAGGGGTGGCGGTGGGAGGGCAAAGCCCGGCTCTGCACCGGCCGGGAGCCCCGCTGGCCTTGGGAGGATGGGACAGGGGCAGTTCTCTCACCCGCCCACCCCGCCCCACTCTGTCTCCAGGATCGAGACCAGCTGGGTGTGCTGCATCCCATACTCCACCAGGAAGAAGGTGGAGGAGAGCTCATAGCAGCCGGAGAAGGTAGTTCACACTCAGAGATGGGCCGGGGCCGAAGCGGGTGCCTGGAGGGGCAGGAAGTAGAAAGGGGGCGGGGACCAGGCCGCCTCCTGGGTCCCACCCTAGCCCTGCCCCCTCTGGCCAGGGGTCTAACCGAGGTCTCCACTTGTCTCCTAGGGTCGGCCAGGCCGGGAGGGGCGAGGGACGAAGCCAGCGGCCCTGAGAGACGCCACGCAGACCTGGTGCCGTTACCACCCCACGTGTGACGTCCCTACCACCGCGAAGTGATGACGCCACCTTTAAAAAGGACTCAGTAAAGCGCGAATGGAAGACGTTGTCCCTCTCCAGGGGCCCTGTCCCTTCTTTCCACACACCCTGTCCTGTGAAATGTAAGTTAGGGGGGAGATGCAGCTCAGGGATGGACGGCACGGGTGGCCGCCCCTCCCAGGTCAGGGGTCGCGCAGCCCCGCACTCAGCCCCAACGAGGGCTGCCACCAGGGCACGGTGGGACCCCAGGCATTGGTCCCCAAGCACCGGGGGCAGGCGTCCTTGCAGCTGGAACTGGGAGCCTCGAGGGCCACGTGGAGGAGATGAAGCCGCAGGGAGGTGCTGCTTGTGGGAGCGGGGAGGGGCGTCAGGGGTCGGGGAGCCGCACCAGGGAGACCCGACGGGCTTCGAGGCTCCTCTGTTCAACCAGCTGAGGCTCTGCAGCCTGTCCCAGGCCATTCCTGTGGTTCAGCCCAAGACTAAGGACGCGGTGGCCCCCAGGCCCCCAGCAGCAGGCACAGCCTCCTGAGCAAGTGCTCCCTGTCCCTGCCCGCTGGGTGGCAGCTCCTGGCTCCGGCACCAGCCCCCGAGTAAGGCAGAGAGGAGCTTCCGGAGAGTCCGCGGAGGAGGCTGTCTGGGCTGCAGTCATTTTACCGGTCCCTCTGCTCCCGGGGCTCAGCCACAGCAGGCCAGGAGGGGGACCGGCCCCCGGCCAGCCCTCGCCCTGGTCTGTCCGTGTCCACCTCTGGCCGCCGCGGACAGCTGGCCTCGTTCAGAGCCACGTGCCGCCTGTCCGGCCATGGAGGGGCCCCGGGGGGGCAGGGCGGCCTCACACGTGTGCACAACCCGGCTGGCTTGGCGGTGACCTTTCACCTCCCGTGTCGGCTGGGGTGCCTGCGGGGAGCCGGTCCGGCCAGCGCCATGGGAACCTGCAGGGCCGGCCGCAGGCGTGGAGGTGGCGGCTCCTGTCTCCTGCCCGCGGGCCAGGCTCCAGCCCGGCGGGTGGACGCGGCCCTGGGGGCCTCCGCTCTGGCGCCCCCAGGCCCACCGAGGCCCATAGAGCAGGCGCTACCCATGGAGCCCAACCACAGCCCTGCGTCGCCCACCTCTGCATCCTGCCAGGGAGCACGCCAGTCCCAGGGGTGACGAGGGCGTGACACGGGCCTTGCGGATTTAGAAAGAGCCGACGACCTGGAGGGAAGCTGTAGGATCTAGGGCAGTAGGAACCATTAGCTCGCCGTTGGCAACTCAATGCGCTCATGTCAGACCAGGAGGGAAGCCGGAGCCTCCAGCCTGAGCCGCCCTGGTGGCCGTCGGAGCTGCTTCTGCCCATCGCGCTGCTTGGAGCTCGGCAGGGGGCCAGCCTGGCCTTTGTGGTGTTTACATTTAGGGAGGGTTGCCCCCAGCCTCCCCCTGCTCGGAGGCCCCGGTCCTCAGGGTCCCCCGACTCAGCCTGCAGGGGCGCCTATGCAAGCTCCCCAGAGGCTGGGCCCCCTGTCGCCTGACCCGGCTTCCTCCTCCGTCCCCGCTGGCCCCCCAGCTACTCAGACACCAGTGAATGAGAGGCTGCAGGGCCCCCCCCCCAACCCGGGGCAGGGACAGCCCCGACACCTCTGGTGGACGCCAGCCGCACGCTGGCGCCCGTCCTGCCTGGGCCCCGGAGCACCACGCCAGTGCCTCCTGCTTGCCTCTCCCATTAGTATTCTCCCCTGAATCACATATGCGTTTTCACTGTGGGAAACGTGGGAACCAGCAAAAAGCATCTAGCCTGTCATCTCGTCAGATTACCTCCAGATTATCGCTGTTAGAATTTCCATCTATCTCTCGAGTGTTTCCTCTCTCTTGATGTATGTAGAGCGAGCTATATGTGGAGATGGGTAAATAAAGCTTTTTACAAAATTGGCGTCACACTGCACCAGTTGTTTTTTTCTAACAGGTTTTCCTTATGTCATAAGCCCTTTCCCCAATATCACCGTAAATGTTTGCTGAAAGCCTACCACGTGCCAGGCACCGTTCCAAGTGCCGGGGACATGGCGACTGTTGAACGAATCCTGGCCTCGCGGAGCCTCCATTCCCAGGGGGAAACGAGAGTGGGCGTCCGGTGCGTCTTGCTTCATCTGCACGCAGCCCCACAAAAATGCGCTCCATCGGGCTTCCCTGGTGTCGCAGTGGTTGGGAGTCCACCTGCCGATGAAGGGGACAAGGGTTCGTGCCCCGGTCTCGGAGGATCCCACATGCCGCGGAGGCTGGGCCCGTGAGCCATGGCCGCTGAGCCTGCGCGTCCGGAGCCTGTGCTCCGCAACAGGAGAGGCCACAACGGTGAGAGGCCCGCGTACCGCAAAAAAAGGCAAAAAAAAAAAAAATTAGCTCCATCATCTGAAAAGTGATGCTCCAGGGCCACACCTCCCAGGGCACGGGGCACACCTGCTAAAGAGCACGCAGAGTAATGTGAAACGTGGATGGCGGGCTGGACCAGGAAGGGGCTCGGGGAGCGTGCGGCGAGCAGCGGTGACCACGTGACACCTCGAGACGTTTGGCGAGTCTCACTTCACTGATTCTACAAGGTGAGGCCCTATTATGGTCCCGATTTGGCAGCAGGAAGGCCGGGTGTTGCGTGTGGAGAAGGGTACATAGCATGGCGCCGCCCACCGGCTGCTACCCTCAGAGGCCGCCATGCCCACGTGCCAACCAGCGTGTGCTGTTGCTGCTGCTGCCGTCGATTCCTGGTCTTTTCCTGCTGCTCCAAGGACTTGGACGTGAAAGAGAGGCGTCCCCGCCCTCCCTGATCCCGCCTAGAACGGCAGCCGCGCTTGCCTCGCACGCCCCCTGGTGGCGGGATGGCGCCCTCACAGCCTCTCTCTGTTTTTCAGTAGGGAAGTCATCCTCCCAGACCTTTCACCAGGAGGCGGCCCATCTGAAGCAGCAGCCAGAATGTGAACGCGGTGGTGGCCGTCTGTTGTCGGGCAGAGTGAGGCCTGACCCAGGCCCCGTGTGCATGGCCACCGCGCCCTCCAGTCCAAGGCGTGTAGCTTACACGCAGCCCGGCGGTCAAGTGTCCTGGCCACTGACCCTCCCTGCACCATGACCTCGCGACCCATGACCCCACGAGCTCTGTAGGATAAACAGACCTGCACCTCTGTCTAGAGTCCTGGGCGCCTCCGAGGGTGGACGACACTTGGCTCATGTGGAAACCCACCCCCCAAATAGATGCTTCCCGTGATGCCCTGACGTACTTCACCCAGCAAAACACAAACACAAAGGTCACTCACACGGCAGCATCCTGAGGCCCCTGTGCCCAGTATCCCTCCAGTGTCCCCATGTCCCCAGGTGCCCCCGTGTCCCCAGGTCCCCATGTCCCCAGGTGCCCTGAGTGTCTCTGGACTCCCTGGTGTCCCTGGTGACATCCGGCATGGAGGGCCCACTTGTAGGAGGATGAACTGAGTAAGGACGGCCTGGCCGCCGGGGGGAGGGGGGAACTTGCTAAGGCCTTTGGAGGTGAGAGGCTCACCAGAGCAACACGCAGAGCTTGTCAGGACCAGCCCGGGCCGTGCAGTGGGAAAGCATCCCCTCCTGTCCCATGAGTTGTCCCTTCCCAGAGTGCAACCTGCCTGAGGACTCTACCAGCTGCCTGGGAGAGGGGCGGGCAGGGGGCAGCCCTGAGGGCAGGAGAGGAGGGGAGCCCTGTCCTGGGCAGGGTTTGGGGGTGGGGGGACTTCAGCATTTACATCAAAGAGACAGTTATGTGCGCTGGGCTGCAGGAAGCCCAGCGAGGTCTGGCTAGACTCCCCTTAGTTCCCCCTCCATCTGCATGGACTTGGGATGCGTTTTCAGAGGAGTGTGCTGCTCACCACGCAGGACGTTTCCTCCGTGGACCCGGCGCGCTGTGACAGTCTGTGGGCAAAGGGCTTTCCGGTCCTGTAAGCATGACTGTGGAGCAGGGTCTTCTGTGTGGAGCAGGTGCTCTGGAGCAGGTGCTCGGGAGCGGGTGCTCGGGAGCGGGTGCTCGGGAGCGGGTGATCGGGAGCGGGTGCTCGGGAGCGGGTGCTCGGGAGCGGGTGTTCGGG
>NW_020837959.1:287352-287624 GCF_003676395.1 Aethalodelphis obliquidens
GGAGCGGGTGTTCGGGAGCGGGTGCTCGGGAGCGGGTGCTCGGGAGCCGGGTGTTCGGGAGCCGGGTGTTCGGGAGCCGGGTGCTCGGGAGCGGGTGCTCGGGAGCGGGTGTTCGGGAGCAGATGTTGGGGAGCGGGTGCTCGGGAGCAGTGCTCGGGAGCCGGGTGTTCGGGAGCAGGTGCTCGGGGGCAGGTGCTCAGGAGCAGGTGCTCGGGAGCCGGGTGTTCGGGAGCAGGTGCTCGGGAGCAGGTGTTCGGGAGCAGGTGCTCGGG
>NW_020837959.1:287634-347636 GCF_003676395.1 Aethalodelphis obliquidens
GGAGCAGGTGCTCGGGAGCAGGTGTTCGGGAGCAGGTGCTCGGGAGCCGGGGAGCGCGCCCTCGGGGTGACAACTGCAGCGCTTAGCTGGATGCCACTCTGATGGCGCCTGAGACCAGCCAGGGAGTGGAATGATCCCACTCTACAGACAGGAGAACTGAGGCTCACAGAGGCAGGGACGGAGGTTCCCAGGGTGCCGGGCAGTCAGGGCTCCCACCACAGGCGGGAGCCATGGCCGGTGTCAGGGCACATCCCACCCAGGGGGCCCAGACAGCCCTGCCACCTACAAGTTTCGTCTGCTCTTGGGGTCGGTGTGAGGGGCTGCCTGGTATTCCAGCTATGACTGTACCTGGACAGGTTTTTGAGAACTTCACGCCAGTTCTCGGGAGTCAGTGGTACCCCCAGGCCCCACAGTGGAGCAGCCTGAGCCCGCGCTGGGGCTGGGGCTGCTCTCTGGGGCGTCCAGCGTCCCAAGACCTGACGTTGGTTCCTGGGAAGGGCAGGAAGAGCTGTCAGTGCTGACAGCCCAGACTTATGGAGCAGGGAGCGAGCCAGGAAAGCACAAATCACCCCCCGCCCGGGGCTCTGTGCTGTCCCTCCCCAGGCACGGAGCCAGCAGGGGCAGCGCTGCCCCCGAGGGGCTGTGGCGGCGGGGAAGGACCCGGGACCCCCAGGGTAGCAGAGCCGCGGAGGACGCCCCACCCCCACCCCCACCTCCACCCCCCACTCATCTGCTTGACTCTGTGTTCGGGGCCTGCTCTTGTCAGCCACAGACACCCTCCGCGGGGCCGTGATGTAGAAGCTGGAGACTCAGATGTGGACGCCAGGGTGCAGCCAGCGGGAGACCCGGGACGTCCTGGAGCCCACGTGTGCGCGGGTGCTTGGGCCGGGGAGCGCCTGGCCTCCAGCAGGTCCTTCAGGAGCCCAACCCCTGCACGCTCCTTCGAGCCCTGCCCGGGCTACCGGCAGCTACCCTCACATCTGTCCAAGCCCTCACTCGTCCTGGACTGCATCAGTTTCAGTGAAGGAACGGACCATCAGACCTGGGCGCCCTGCTTCTCGAAGAGCCACCTGCCTGGTGCCTGGTGACCACACGGGGCAGGAAAAAGACCTCCTGCTTCTCGAGACGGCCGGTGGCACCCGCCCCCCTGGCCCCGTCTGGCTGCGGGCTCTGGGTTTGTCGGGGGCCCTGGAGGCTGCACCACTGACCGCCCCCCCGACCAGGCAGGAGCCCGTAAGCAAGCCTGCCTCTCGCTTGTCCAGAGCGGAGGACGCCCTCGGTGTTAGGGTTCACACAGACCCTCCTCCAAGCAAGGAGCTCTGACTTCTCTTCCCGCGGCTTCCGCCTGGGTGTATACACTACATGTATACAGTGCACTCGTGTATAGCCCTGGGCTGCGTCCACCTGCCGCAGGACCTCCAGCCTGTCCTACCTCCTCCCATCACCTTTGCCTCCCCACAAACCAGGGGCTGACCTGGCCTGGCGCGCCAACCCTGGCTTCTCTGTTTTCACCACAATAGTTCAGGGTGTTACAGAGGCAGCCCTGGTGTTACTGAGGTCACCAAGCAGCCAGGCGGTGAGGGGGCACTCGGTGTCTCCTCTGACTAGTCCCAGGATGGCCTGCACAGCCCCAGCTGCTGACACACGCTACCCTTCCCAGTGGCCCTCCTGCTAAAGCAGTAGCTCTACTCCTGCCTCCGGCTTAAACCTCTGCCCTGACAGGACAGGACAGAGAGAACAGCTCAGACACCGGCTGTCCCTGCAGGGGTGCTCAGTTAGCATGGAGCTGGCCGCCTAACCCAGCTAATAGCCTAACCCGGTTTACTACACAACCAGATGACTACCTAACCCCTTCACTGCTTAACCCACCTTACTACTTAGCCCAACTAACTGTCTAACCCAGCTGACCACATTTGTTAGCTACTACCTAACCCAGCTAACTACTTAACCCAGTTGACTACGGATCCAGCTCACTATCTGCCCAGCTAACTACCTACCCATCTGACCACTTACCCAGTTGACTACTTAGCCCAGATGACTACCCACCCATCTGACTTCCCACCCAGCTCACTACCTTTCCAGCTGACCACGTGCCCAGCTGATACCTACCCATCTGTCTACCTACCCTGCTAACTACCTAACCATCTGACTACCCACCCAGCTGACTACCTGCCCACCTGACTACCTACCCATCTGACTACCTGCCCATCTTGCTACCTGCCCATCTGACTACCTACCCATCTGACTACCTGCCCATCTGACTACCTGCCCATCTGGCTACCTACCCATCTGACTACCTACCCACCTGACTACCTACCCATCTGACTACCTGCCCATCTAACTACCCACTCATCTGGCTACCCGCCCAGCTGACTACCTGCCTACCTGACTACCCGCCCACCTGACTACCCGCCCATCTGACCACTTGCCCATCTGACCACCTACCCATCTGACCACCTGCCCATCTGACCACCTGCCCAGCTGACTACCTGCCCAGCTGACTACCTACCCATCTGACTACCTGCCCAGTTGACTACCTGCCCAGCTGACTACCCACCCATCTGACTACCTGCCCATCTGACTACCCACCCATCTGACTACCTGCCCAGCTGACTACCCACCCAGCTCCGTACCTGCTCAGCTGACCACCTGCCCAGCTCCTCTACACCAGCGGCTCCCCCGCTGAGGGTTCTGCTTGCCACAGGGGTGCTGTCTGTCCAGCACCGCCCCGTGCTCGGACACCCGCCTTAGAGAACGACCTGGCTGCACGGTGGACTCGAGGACTAGCCGTGGGAGCCACGCCGATCCCATAAGCGATTCCAAAGGGGTGTCGTCCTCACGCCCCTGAGATCTCTCTTCGGCTGGTGTGAGTTCGCCCAGCTAATTTTCTGTGTCCCTCCCTCTTTCCCCATTACTTATTGATGGAAGCTCTCCCGAAAGGAGGGCCGCCCTTGTCCCGCCTTATCCAGGCGGCCGTTTCCATCGGCGCGGCTCTCACACATGTTACTCTGGGGGTTAGGACCCATCACCACGTATTCGCTGCTCACAGGGCCCCGTCTGTGGCCGCCGGCAGCGCCTCCAGGGCTAGGACGCGCTCATACTTCTCTAATTAACTAATTCGGGAGCATTTCCTGGCTTTCTGGCCCCGCTAGGTGTTCCGGGCTCATCTCACTGTTTGCCCTGCCCCTGCGGACCTCCCAGGACCTGGACCCCACTCAAAGAGGAGATTAAAGGCGTAATTGGAAACGCTGAAAGGACGTTCTAATAGGAAAATTGACACGCTGGTCGAGCCCAAGGGCAACCTCTCCACCCGGGTTGCCGCCGGGGGGTCCTTCAGGCCAGCCGGCCGGGCAGAGGCTGGTCCAGGTTGGGGACCATGCATGCGCCCCCTGCCACCTCTGCGGGGGCTCCGCCGCGGCCTGAGGGGAGGGTGTGGCCCTGCAGAAGGAAGGGGCAGGCAGCCCGCAGGCTCCAGCAGGCCCCGCGGGCCCACGGCCATCCCCACGTCCCAGGGGGCAGAGCGGGGCCTGCTCCCAGAGTCTGGGGCACCCTCGGCTCACGGGTGCCCCGGGTGAGTCCAGAACACACAGCCACATGCCTGAAAGGAGACCCTGACGCTGAGGGCGTGGAAACGTTCCTCTGAGGAATGCCCGGCGGACCTCCCCTGCCCGACACCAGCTCCTTGAGGGCCCGGCTCCTTCCCCGACAAGGAGGACCACTTACGAGCACCTCAGACGGGTGATCCCTCTGGTCCTCAGGTAAAGCGTCTGAAGCAGGGACTGCCGTTAGCGCTGCTTGCAGATGACAGCCGGGGTCACAGAGAGGTCAGCACGCTGGCCCGGGCCACACAGCACATACAAGGCAACCTGGACTCCAGACTGAGGGGTCGGTCAGGGCCTGACCACTGCCTTCCTGTAGGGGCTAGGACTGCTGCTTGTTCCCGATTCACAGCTGGGGAAACTGAGGCAGCCTCAAGGCTTCTCACCGGGGGGCTATGGAGGCCCTGGTCCAGCACGCCCACAGGTGTGTCCCCACCCCCGTTCTGGGGGCTGCTCCCCCCGAGTTCAGGAAGGCCCTGCTCTAAGCTGAGTCTTCAGAAGGGAAGGGGGTGGCAGGTGAGGGCCGTTTGGAAGGGGTGCTGAGTAGTGGGGACGGCTGAGCTAAGATGTGGAGACGGGAGAGGAGAGCACCTTTCCTGGAACATAAAGCTCAGGGTGGGCCACGTAGATAGCCTGTCTGGCAGAGACCCCCTGCCCCGAACCCCGGGACCGGTGGGTACGTCGCCTCACTGGTGAAAAGGACTCGGCAGGTGAGTTTAAGGTGGGGTTCCTGCAACGGGAGACTGTCCCAGGGTATCCAGGTGGGCCCCGTCTACACACTGGGTCCTGGTCAGAGGGAGGCTGGGGGCCAGAGCCAGGCGAGGCTGGGAGATGCTGCACTGCTGGATTTGGACTCGGAGGCCTGGCCTCCAATGCTGACAGGGGAGGCCGGCCTTCACGGAGCCTCTGGTGGACACAGCCTTGCAGCCCGCGGGGCCCAGTGAGGCCACGGCTGACCCCCAGCTCCAGGTGGGAAGGCGCTGAGTCGGCAGCATCTTGAACTGCGCAGCCTGTGGTCATTTATTGAGCAGCCGGAGGCCCCTCGCCAGGGGCTGCCGCGGTCACCTTGGGACCCGGTCGTCTACGAGGAGTCTGCGCGGAGGCCGGGGCCGCAGTCCGAGCCAGGGCCCTGCAGCCCGCCCGGTGGCTCGGGGCCGTGACACGCAGACATCTGGCCTCTGCCTGGACATGCACGGGCTCAGCGGGCAGCAGGGCTGGAGCCCAGGACCGGGGTCCGCATCACCCCCCGACCCCGCTGCTCGGAGTCCGCAATCGCCCCCACCGGTCCCTGACGGGCCTGCACTTCTGGCACCTAAGTCACGTCTGTCTTTTCTGACGCTGGGCTCTTGAAAAACCCTTCGAACTTGGCGAAAACCTATTGTGCGTGGACGTCTTTTCTGCCAGTGCCGAGGAACTTCACGCTGGCCAGAACCCTGGCTTTCAGCAGCTCAGTCCTACACAGCCCCGCTGGATTTTAAGACGCTATTCATTTGTGCATATTTCCTGCAGCACCAGGAGTTTTCAGCTGTGATCACGGTTTGCGAAGTTGCTGGGTTTTAGCCGACATTTGGCGCTGGGCCTGGCATGGGGGAGGCACACGGCTGCTTCCCCTCTTACAAAGCATCGGTGCAGCCCCCTCTGTTCCCGGCATTTCTCCAGGGCCCGGGGGGGATGGGGGGGTTGGGAAAACACACACCCCGGCCTCCAGCAGCTCACGGCCCAACCAGGAGCCCCGGAGCCTACGACGCAGTTTACACCAAACAGTGGTTGCCACGGCAACAGAGCACAGGATGCCCGGTGGCCGACAGCCCCCAGTTTGGCTGCTGAGAGACAGCTGTCAGGGGGAGCAGGCTACCAATCCTTTTCCCCACTAAAGAGGAAGAAGCTGGATTTTCTGAGAGATTTAAGAGGACAATCCAACCAAAGCAAGGGCTGGGGAGTCAGGCGGCAGCTGGGCCGAAGGCCAGCCACCCAAGGCTGTGTTTGTTCTGACCTCAGCCAGGGCCCCACTTCGCAGCAGGGGGACAGCGGCCAAACTTTTATTGGTTAAATAGCACATGGGGGCCAAGTCTGCTAGGAGAAAAAACAATGGCCTGGGGCCAAAGGAGGCTTTGGGGAGCTGTTTTCCACTTTTCCTCCAAGCAGCTGTAGGTCCCGGGGCGAAGCCATCACGGGGCATCACGCCTGCGGGACCAGGTCCTGATCCGGGAGTCGAGACCCCAGGGAGGCAAGGAGGACAGGCCCCCCGCCCTCGTGCCCAGGATCTCTGACGAGACTGAGAGGGGGTTTGAGGTCAAAAGGAGAGGGAAGAACCGCTGGCTCCTTTGAGCGGGGGAGAGGAGAACGGGCGAGCTGGGCTCCAGGCCTGCCCCCAGGACGCTTCCCCACAGCCTGGGCCGCTGTCCTGGGCCGCACCACCCCTCACTCTGCCCAGGGCCGGGTGACCCGCGTCCCACAGTAGGATGTGGGTCCCCTTCTCGTACATTCCCTCCTGGTGGCTGCAGGAGACCTTCAACCATGTCACCAACTGGTCAACACTTCCCGAGCGACCCATCAGGAGCCGTGAGCTAGACTGCGCTGTCCGAGGCAGGGGCGCTATGCAGAGCGGGCAGGCCCAGGTGCTGTGACAGGAGGTCAGATCCAGACCCGGGCACTGCAGCCAGAGACGGGCCAGGCCAGCGAGGCCCCAGGAGGTGGTGCTGGACACGCTCGGGGCTGCCCGGGGAGCGGGCAGAGATGTGGCTGGAACGCCAGGCCGGCCCCGGCTTCCAGACAAGCAGGCGGGAACCTCCGCAAGCTGTGGGGAGCGCTGGACAGGCTGGTGGCTGAAAACATCTGAAGGCAGAGCCCGTCGCATGTCCCGGGCACCCAGCCTACGGCTCCAGGGGGCACACTGGCCTTCCCGGGCAGCCCCCAGAACCAGATGGGCAGGAGGGTCTGACCCTGGGCCATCTGGTCACATTGTTTTGTTTTTCGGTTTCTTTTAGTTTTTTAGGTTTGGTGTGGTTTGGTTTTGGTTGTGCCGCAAAGCATGTGGGATCTTAGTTCCCCAACAAGGTACTGAACCTGCGGCCCTTGTAGTGGAAGCACAGAGGCCTAACCGCTGGACCGCCAGGGAATTCCCCTAATTACGTTTTATAAAGTATTTCTTCCTTGGGTATAACTCTATTGAATTAAAATTAAAGTGCAATAAACTGTATGTACCTGAAGTGTGTAATTTGATAGGTTTGGGCATGTGTTTGGGCCCAGAAACCGTCACGGTTTCCATCACCCCGAAGGGTGGCAGCTCAGCCCCTCCAGCCCATCCCCAGAAGCCAGCCAGCCACCTCTGGGCAAAACAGACTAGTTTTCAGGTTATGAATTTTATATGATCGGAACCACACACGTGGGCTTCTTTCACTCAGCGTCATGATTTTGAGACACATCCGTCATCACACGTTTTCTTCCTTTTATTGCTAAATAGCCCTGAGTTGTACGGCAGCACGATCTGTGTGTGTTCACCAGGCGACAGGCATGCGGTGTGTTCATGGTTTTGGTGATTCCAAAGGAAGCTTCATGTTCACACCTTGGTGTGGACATGTTTTTTTTTCCTGGGTAACATCTCGGGGTGGGATGGCTGTAGAGTTGTGTGTGTTTCTGTGATTTATCTTTTCTTTTTCTTAATGGTGTCTTTTTAAGAGCAGGAGTTTTTAATTTCAATGAAGTCCAACTGATCCATTTTTAAAATTGTTTCGTGCTTTTTGTGTTCTAAGAAATCTTTGCCTACGCCAAGCAAAAGATCTTTCTCCTGTGTTTCCTTGCAGAAGTTTTATAGTTTTAGAATTTACATTTACCAATAAATTTTGAATCAAAATTTTAAATTTTGAATTATTTGTGTGCGTGTGTGTTGTATGAGATAAGGGTCAATGTTTTTCTCCCCATAAGGATATTCAGCGGATCCAACCCTATTTGTTAGAAAAACTTTCTTTTCCCATTGAGTCGTCTTGGCACCTTTGTTGAAAATTGATTTACCATACATGGTAGGTCTATTTCTTTTTAAAAGCAGATTTTTGGAAGGAAAATTCGAGACTCTTTCTTCTAAATTTGGTCCCTGTCCTACCACTCCCCACATTTGACTCACCTCCATCCATCCTTTGCCTCGAAGTTTCCTAAAAAGTTAAACATAGATGTGCCTCATGACTCAGCAATTGCACTCCTGGGTTATCCTGGAGAAACAAAAATTTACATTCACACCAAACCTGCACAGAAATGTTCACAGCAGCTTTACCGTGTCAGCTAAAGCCTGGAAACACCCAAGCGTCCTTTCAGGTTAAAAGAACCTTGGTCCATCCTGGAAGGAAGCGTCTTCCAATTACACAATGCTCCTGAAATGACAAATTATCGCGATGGAGAAGAAACCAGGGGTTGGGGGAGAACAGCACAAAGGAGTCCTCTGTGGGGACCAAGGAGTTCTGTGTCCTGAACGTGGTTGTGGAACCTACATGTCACAGAACCCCTGCACGAGGACACACCCGAAGGAAAATGTGAACCTGCGCAAGTCAGCCCAGCCGAGGGAGCTCCACAGGCCAGTTAACTGTGCTGTGCCAACAGCCAGCTCCTGGTGTTGACGATTTAGGATCGTTGTGTAAGTTTCCACCACTTGGAGACTCTGAGGGGTGGGTACGTGGGACCTCTCCGTACTGTTTTGCAACTTCTTGTGAAGCTGTAATTCATTCAAAAGACAAAGTTAGAAATACAAATACTTAGAAATAAATTTGACAAAAGATACACACATGACCCATACACTGAGAATGCAAAAGCATTGCTGAGAGAAATGAAAGAAGACCTAAGTAAATAAAGAAACGCTGAGTTCAGGGAGTGGAAGATTCAATACTATTAGAATCATCAAGATGACAGTCTCCCCAAATTAATGTAGAACCAATACAATCCCAGTCAATATCCTAGCAGGTTTTTCGGTAGAAATTCAAATTCAAGCTAGTTCTAAAATTTGTATAGAAATGCACAGACTTAAAGGAACCAGAGCAAGCATGAAAAAGAACAAGGCTGGAGAATTTATATTACGTGATCCCAAGATTATTTTAAGCAACAGTCATCAAGACTGACTTGTCATGGTTATAACAGACCAGCTCAGGACAAAACAGATTCCAGAAACAAACCTACTCAGATGCCATCAGTTGACTTTGACAGGGTGCTGGGGCAATTCATGGGAAAAGAAGACTCCTTCCAGAAATGACCCTGGATCATGTGGACGTTCATGTGCACCAGAACAAAGCAGAGAAAAGCCCTCAAAACCCTTGGCTCACTCCAAAAAAAGGATACAAAATTCACCCAAAAGTGACAAATTTCAAAAATTAACATAAAAGAGATCTTAGACCTAAATGTATGAGCTAAAACAATGAAACATCTAGAAGAAATATATGACAAAATCATAGTGACCTCTCCTTTGGGAAAGATTTTTAAATATGACACAAAAGTTTAAACTATGTGGAAATTATCAATAAATTAAATTTCATCAATCTTGAATTTTTCCCTTCAAAAGACACCAAAGAAGATGAAAAGGCAAGCAATAGAGTGGGAGAAAATATTTGCAAAACATACATCCAACAAAAGGCTCTTATCTAGAACATATAAAGCAGTCTTACAACTCAAGAAGACCAACAATCCAATTTATAAATGGGCAAAAGATTTGAACAAACACTTCACCAAAGAAGATATACGGAAGGCAAAGAAGCACAAAAAAGACACCGAACATCTTTAGAGAAATGCAAATTCAAACCATAACTAAACACCACTACAAACCCACTAGGATCGTGAAAATTAAAAGCCAAGCAGAAGTGAGGGCGGGGGACGCCTGGGCTCCGTAGACAGCAGGCAGGGCTGTGAGACAGGAAAACCCTCTTGGAAAATAGTTTAGCAGTTTCTTAAAAAAATTAAACCCAGACATTCCATTTCTAGGTTTGTCCACACAAAGACTGGTGCATGAATGTCCATTATAGCTTTTAATAGCCCAAATCTGGAAGCCACCCAGTCGCCCACTAAAGGGCGAGTGGATAGATTAAGACATGCACAGAGCGGAAAGCTACCCAGCACTGCTCAGCGTGCACAAGGTCAGGCCATAACTACATACACACGGGTAATTCCATTCACAGAAAAATCCAAAACACGCAAATTAACCTACAGTGACGGAAAGGTTAGTGATTCCCCGGCAAGAGAAGCAGGAAGGGCGGGGGGACTCCGGGGTGGCAGATGCGTTCGTGATTGTCTTGATTACGGTGATGATTTTACGGGTGTGTCTGGATGTCAAAACTGACCAGGGTGTGCATCTTACGTCAAATATAGCTCAAAAAGCTGAGAAGTGAACAGAAACCCACAACGAATGGCGTCCAGTTGTGATGGGAGGGATTTAGGTCGGTAGAAGGGAGAATCCTTCAGTAGAGGCCGTGGGTCTCTGGGGACGTGGCACAACCGCACTCCGTGAGTCCTGCTTGGGTGCCATTGGAGGACAGGCGCGGATGCCGGTCACACTGGTGACCCATGGGCTACTCCTGGGAAATGACATAGAAATAACAGAGCAGCTGCGATTTCTCGTCTTGGAGCGCTCTGCAGTTTACAAAGAACATTCCTCTCCTGACCTAAGGGGTTCCTGGCATCTCCCTCCTGAGCGGCTTCTCCTCCCATCCACTGCCCCTCCCAGAACAGAGGCCTCACCCCGCCTCACCTGGACAGCTTCAGGCCACGAACTGTGTTCCACCCGCACAATGGAGTTCTGTCCGACACAGGAGCTACTGATGGAATAAAATTATTGTTAAGGCAGGACAAGTAAATTTAACATAAAAGTTTCCCTGCCCTTGAGCCACTGGCCCTGCCCTTCAGTGTGCATTGCACACGCGCATTGCACACTTGCTCGAGCCCCTTAGAAGACGCAGGAATGCCTGCTCTCCAAACAAAACAGAGCAAGTTCCTCCTGGCGCCGGCAGGTGCCTCCTTAGGAGATAACATTCCTTTCTCAGCCCTGCAAGGCCACGGTGGCCCACCGGTCACCCTGGTAGACGAAGTACACTGTCAGTATGTGACTCTGACGTAAGACCCTTTGGCTCAAAAACTTATCTAACTGTGCTTTGACCTCAACCAGGCAGAACCGTCCTCAGAGCTTCTGAAAGACTGTCTCCTGGGTTATAATCCTCAGGTTGCTCGGATAAATCTTTCCATTTCTTTTTTAGATTGGCTACCGATTAATTCTTCTCGTCGACGTTACAAACTGAGTCTCACAGACATAATGTTCAAGGGAAAAGCCAGACTTTTCCCTTGAACATTACTTTTCCCTTGAATGTTCTTCAAAGAATGCAGTTTGGTTCCCTCCTTGTGAAGGCTCAGGACGGCCAAGGATTCCTTTTCGGCCTGACAGTCGGCCCTGTAAATCCATTTGGCTAATGCGACGCCCTAGCCTGGCAGGAGCGGCCCACCTCCGCCCGCCGGGCTGTGCTGCTCCCAGACAGGCCTGGCGGGACCTCAGGCAGACCCCTCCCAGGGTCACAGCCTGGGGCACAGGGGCAGCCGGAGCTGCGAGCTGCCCTCTACTGGGGGTGGTGCTGGCCCCAGACGAGGGAGTAGGGACGGCCGGGGTGGGGGGCGGTGGGGGGTGGGGGGAGGAGGGATCCCTTCCCGAGGACACGGCTCCCGCGGCTGGGAGGGGCAGCTGCGGGGACAGAAGGGGCAGGTAGCCAGGGGAGGGCGGGGAGTGGAGCCCGAGGGCCTGGAGGCCCCAGCAGCTCTGTGGTGCGGCCGGGGTGGGACTTGAACCCTCGGGCTTGGCGGAGCCGGAGGCTCCGTCTGGTGGTTGGAGCTCCTCCATCCTGCTAGTACGGCCAGGGCTTAGATTCCTCTGACCTTGGCCTAAATCCCAGCCTCCCAAGGTAGGGCCCCGGACTTCTCCATAACCAAACACTGCCTTCTCCTTGGCATGCGGACTTTTCCTGTCCTGGAGCAAACAGGGGCGGGGTGGTGGGGACGGTGACCTGGGGAGTGTGACATTCCGCGTCAGCATCAGAGGTCACGGAGTGAAGTGGACCAGGACCCCTCATGGGCTCCTGAGGGAAGAGTGTTCCTGGCACACGGCTGACGGGAGCTCACAAGTGCTTCTTGGGATGGCGACACCGCCGGGATGGGGCAGCCCTCTCGTCCCCCTTCCCAGGTGAGGAGGCCCAGAGCCCGCTGCAGTCTCCCTGGTCCCCACCCCCCAGCGCCACGGGTCTCTGTTCCAGGCACCACCTTCAGCTCCAGCCTCTCTTCTCACCCAGGCCACTCCCCTTCTTCTCCACAGATGGCCCCCCCCCCCCGGCTGCTCCCCCTGCACAAACCTCCTTCCCTGGCTCAGTCCCCTGAAGGAGCCCTTGGAAACAACCCCCCGTCCCCCACAGTGAGGGGTACGATCACCCTCCCTGTGGTCTGGCCAGGACCCCTGCTCCAAGCATCCTTCTGGCTGGGAAGACGTGATACACAGTCAGCACTTAAAAGGATAAACAGAAATTCCAATTCCCTTTTCACTGCTCGGGGCCACGTCTGGAGTGAAGGTTTCACAACATCTGGAGGAACACGGTGCTTCCTGTTCCAGGAACCTCCAGAGTTTTGTGGGTTTTACCGCAGAGTTGAGCAGCCTTTTACCAGGAAAACAGGTCTGTGTGAACGCGACGGCGGGGGAGTCCCCCAGGCCAGGACGCAGGCTCTGGGACACTCACAGGGACTCAGCCCAGGAAGCTGACAAAGCTGGACGTGAAAGTGGTCCGAGCACCGAGGCCATGGGACGCCACTCGCCACGCAGCGAGGGCCGAGGCCCGGTGCCCACGGGCTGCTGGCCGGAGTCCGCGTGCGGTGCTGAGCTTGGCCTCAGAGGCTGGATGCAGATGCAGACGTGACCAAATCTTCTGAGTCATCGCGGTCATTACTGCGTGTGTCCCTGGAGCGGAATGGCCGCTGGGTACGTGTGCTCTCCCGAAAGCTGGGCGACCATCCTGCCTCAGGAGGGCCACCTGGGGGTGAGGGACGGGCGGAGAGCTTCTCCCAGGCAGGCCTCCCCGGGGTGGGGAGAAGGCCCAGTACTTGTCCTGGAGTCTAAGGCCCAGACTTAAGAAATCTGGACCCAGGAAGGGAAGGAGGGTGCAGGAGGGTGGAGTGTGGAGGCAGGCCTGGGGGAAGCACGGCCGGGGGCGGCTGTGGTCTCCTGCCCTCCAGGCCTCAGGGTCGGCCCAGCTGGGGGGCGGCGCTCCGTCCCGTGGGCCTGGCCGCGGGGTTGTCAGCCGGAGCCCCCCTTCCATCTCTCAGCTTTGACAGCGGGCAGCCAGCAGCTGCCTCTGTGGCCCGGTCAAGGGCTCAACGGCCTCCTTGTGGCGTGAGGCCCCCGGGGGCACTTTACCCCACAGGTGAATGGGGTGGTGTTTTGTCGAGTGTGACACAAGAGGCAAGCTCTGCCCCTGCCCCAAGGTCGAAGGCCGTCGGGTAGAGACGGCCAGATGCTCCTCAGATCCGGGGACAGACTCAAAAGGCAGCATCTGCAACAACCTCGACCTCTGGGGCCATCTGGTCCCTGAGGGCCCTGATACGGCAGCAAAACAGGAAGAGGGGCTGAAAGGGGAAGCAAGTGTAAAGGGTTTGACCTATAAACTGAGATCATCTCAGTAACCCACCATCACGATGGAAAGGTGGGTCACTCACAAATGGAACTATTTTAAAGTGTACAGTCCAGTGCTATTTAGTGCACAATGTCTGTAACCACCACTTCTCCCTAGTTCTAAAACGTTTTCAAAACGCTCACCCCAGAAAGATACCCTGAAACCATTAAGTAATCCCTGCACCCCGTCACTGGCCAGCCCCAGGCAACCACCGGTCTGCACCCTAGCTCTAAGGACTTGCCTCCCCTGGGCATTTCATGTAAAAGGAAGCCTGGAGTTTGTGACCTTTCGTGTCTAACGTCTTTCACTGAGCAACTTTTCCGGGTTCATACGAGGTGTTTTGCCACTGAACGTCTGGCCCTGTGCTTTGCTTCGTCGGGAGGTCTCTGATTACTGATTCTATCTCTTTACTTTGTATAGGTCTGTTGAGAATTTCTATTCTTTAGTCAGTGCTGGTAATTGGTGTTTCTAGAATTTGTCTTTTTCATCTGGGTTATCACATCCGTCAGTATACTGTTACTCCTAGAATTCTTCTCTTATAATTCTTTTACCTTCTGTAAGGTTGGTAGTAAAGTACCCACTTTCATTTCTGTTTTTAGTAATTTATGTATTCTCTCTTCTTTTCTTAGACGGTATAGCTAATTTCTGGACTCTTGGTCAGAGTTTATCACTTTTGTTGATCTTTTCAAAGAACCAACTTTAGCTTTGTTGATTCTGTTGTTTTGTACTCTTATCATTCATCTCTACTCTAATTATTTCATTATTTCCTCCTTTCTGCTGGCTTTGGGTTTAGTTAGCTCTTCTTTTTCTAGTTCCTTAAGGTGTACAGTTCGGTTGTTGATTTGAGGTCTATATTTTTGGTGAAAAAGATTTTATTGAGTTATAGTTGACATATAACATTATATTGGTTTCAGGTATGTTACATAATGAGTCAATATTCATATCTATTGAGAAGCGGTCACCACCATAAGCCTAGTTAACATTCATCACCAAACATAGTTACAAAACTTTTTTTCTTGTGATGAGAACTTTTAAGTTTCACTCTCTTAGCAACTTTCAAATATGCAATACAGTATTACTAACCACAGTCACCATGCTGTACATACATCCCCATGGCTTACGTATTTTCTAACTGGAAGTTTGTAACTTTAGGCCCCCTTCACACATCTTGCCCACCCCACCTCTGTATCCGCCAGCTTCTTTTTCTTAAGATTCTGCGTACGAGTGAGATCAGACGGTGTTCGTCTGACTTCTTTCACTTGGGCGTAACACCTCCAGGTCCATCTATGTTGTTGCAGATGATAGTTTTCATTCTTTTCATGGCTCAGTAATATTCCATCGTACAGAGGGTCCCTGATTTAACGATGGTTCGACTTATGATTTTTCTACCTTACGATGGTGTGAAAGCCATGCACATTCAGTGGAAACCGTGCTTCGAATTTTGGATTTTGATCTTTTCCTGGGCTGGCGATGAGGCTGTTGTGATGCTGGGCAGGGGTGGCAGCCGCAGCTCCCAGTCAGCCCCAAGGTCACGAGGGTAAACCACCGATATACACTTACAACCATTGTTTTTCACTTTCAGTACAGTATTCAATGAATTATATGAGATATTCAACACTTTATTATAAAATAGGCTTTGTGTTAGATGATTTTGCCCAACTGTAGGCTAACGTAAGTGTTCTGACCATGTTTAAGGTAGGCCAGGCTAAGCTATGGTGTAGTTCGGTGTATTAAATGCATTTTCGACTTACAATATTTTCAACTCAGGATGGGTTTATGGGGACATAACCCCCACTGTAAGCCGAGGAAGAGTTGTGTGTGTATAAATACACACACACGCACACACACATACACACACACACACATACACACTGCATTTCTTTATCCATTCATCTATTGATGGACATTGAGATTGTTTTCACGTATTGGCGATCTTAAATATGTTGCGATGAACATGGTGTCTCTTTCAAATTAATTTTATTTTTTAAATGTAGGTATTTACAGCTATAAATTTCCCTCTGAGCACTGTTTTTGCTGCATCCCGTAAGTTTTGCTATATTGTGTTTCCATTTTCATCCTTCTCTAAGTATTTTCTTAGATAAATTTTCTAATTTCCGTAGTGATTTCTTCTTTGATCCATAGTTTGTTTGAGTATGTTATTTCTATGTATTTGCAAATATTCCTGTTTTCCCTCTGGTATTGATTTCTAGTTTCATTCTGTTGTGATGAGAGAAGATAGCGTGTATGAGTTCAATTTTCTAAAAATGTTCTGAGAACCGTTTTGTGGCCTAACATTCTGAGGACTATTTCACGTGCAGAACGTGTGCTCTGCTGGTTTTCTGAGTGTGCTTTATAGTCTGGTCGAACTGGTCTAACTGGTTTCCAGTGTGTGAAGCCCTCTCTTTCCTTCTTGATCCGTTTTCGATGTTCTATTTCTGAAAGTGAGGAAATAATACTCTTTTTCATGTATTTAATAAATGTTTGTTCATCCAATAGTTATCATCAATCCAGTAAATGAATTCACATACAATGGGTTCCATGTGGTCAATGCAACATTCAGAGACCAACTACTGATTCATTTATGTAGCAATACCTGTCGTTGCCCACAATACATTGTGCAGGAAGTATAACAATGGATGACCTATGGCTCAGGCTAGTCGGGTAGAGGAGACCTGTCTACCGGTAACCATACAACAAGGCATAAGATCCCAAGTGCTGGAGAGAGAGCTGCCGATAACTAGCACGGCAAGCTTAAAGAGCTTTCAAACCCAAGCGGGGCGTCATTTATTTGGCCGTGAGCAGATTCAGCTGAGGATGAGGATGGCCTCCACACCGGTAAGACAGAGACAGTGCGTGGGTGCACCAGTGGCACAGGGAAAGGCAGCCGAGGGGGCCAGAAAGCCTGGCCCAAGCCCCAGCTGCTCCCGCTTGCTCTTGGCCACTCAGCATCTTCCCAGGGCGAGAGACAAAGGAAACCCCGGAAGCAGTTCCGGGTGACTGCAGGCTTCCTGGGGACAGCAGCTTGCCCCGGATCAGAGCTGTCCGCTCTGGACTCGAGATGGCTGGAGATGCGGGCGGGCGGCCGGGCTGTCACACTCGGCAGAAGTGGAAGCACAGAGGGCACGCGTGTCCTCCGAGGGGCTCTCCACTCACTCGGGGCCCCTCTCTGCCATTCCTTGGACGCACTGCTGCTCTGTCTCCTTGGCTCGCCGATCTCCCTGCTTCAGAGCTGGGCCCATCTTTAGTCCCCCCACCCCACCGGCAGGGGTGAGGGCAGCAAGTGACGGGCCTCCAAGTCCTGGCCGCACCTGATTCACGGTCAGCGAGCACCTTCGTCGTGTGGATGGAGACGTGCGCTTGCACAAATGGTGGGTTGTAACTGCAGAGCCACTTAGAGTCAGGGTGGGTGAGTAATGACAGCAGGAAGAACCCCAGGAACAAAGAGCCCAGTGTCCCTGAAGGAATTTGGGGTGTTAATCCTGCCCGCGCCCATTTAGGAAATTAGCCCTTTCACTGCTCCCAGGAGCGGACACCAGAGGCTGTGAAAGAACTCATTTGTTTCCCACAGGTTAGTAACTCGCCTCCGGAGAACCCAGTTACTGATCTTCAGAGCAAGTCCGATAAGATGTTCTGAACCTGACTGGAGAATACAGGCTGAAATTACATACTTATTTCATGACGAATCTTCAGAAATGCCTCTAAGCCCATTTTAAGACCTTTAGAAGGAAATCTGCTGGACGTACCGCTGTGTACGGAAGCCAGGTGGTGGCAGGTGAGAACTCGACAACATGCACGTACACACCTCCGTAGGGCCTGGGGCACAGCACCCCGGGCGCAGGGATCTGCACCTGCTCTCACCAACTTGTCCCTTGGCCGGGAGCCATGCAGGCCCTGGGATGGGTCTCCCACTCGGACCAGCTGTGAGACTGACTCAAAACCTTATCCAGGAAAGAGTGAAAGAAAACACACAACCACTTTTGCACGTTGCTGCTGTGGACTGGGTTGTGTCCCCCAAGTTCATACACGGAAGCCCTGGCCCACGATGTGATGGGATTTGGAGGTGATTAGATGAGGTCGTGAGGGTGGAGCCCCCACGACGGGATTAATCCTTGACGAGAAGAGGAGGAACCAGAGCTCACGCTCTCTCCCAGATGAGGACACAGGAAGAGGCCCGCGGAGGAACCACGTCTGCCAGCCCCTTGATCTTGGACATCCAGCCTCCCCCCAGCAGGGGTTGGGGGCGCCCTGTTACACAGTCCAAGCTGCCCGAGACCCTTGCTAACCCCTGAGCGGTATGTGTGGTGTCCCTGCCCTCACAGGGTCATGCAAGTCCCTGTCCCAGCACAAGCGGGATCCGATTAAGCCAATGCCTGGAGAGAACCAGAGGCAGCACCCAGTGCTTCACGACCTGTGGATGGAGGGCGCTCATAACATGATCCCTCGTACAGTTTTCAGCCAAATTTCACTCATCGCTTTCCAAAAACGCCAGACTAAGAAATAGAACAAATAACCGAGAGAGGATTCCCACTTTACCGATGGAGAAATTAGAACTTCCTAAGAGGAAGCAATTTGTTTTAAAAAAAGAGAGAAACATGATCTTGGTTATGAATCTAAGACTACTTTTCAAAGGATTTCCCTCAAGCTACTTACTGATGATGGTGATGATGGCGGACGTGATTTCTCAGCCAGCAGGCATGTCAAGTTTATTGCATCAGACAGATTGGGCTCAATTCCTAGCTCCTGAAAGATTACTTTTGACTTTGAAATTAGTTCTTTGAACTTCAAACTTTGAAATTATGAGTCAGGTTGTGAAGAGAGAATAAAGGTGTTTTCTGGCATTCAAGTTTTCAGAATATTTACCTCTGCCCGACACTTTTTTTTAAAGAAAGTTACTTGAGGATGTGCTCCAGAAAAATGAAGGAAAAAATAAAGAAAGAGAAAGGCCTGGGATCCACAGAATAGTGGCTCCAACTCAGAAAAACTGTGAAGGGAAGTTTGAAAACGACAACTGTGCTTCAGGTCAAGAGAGCAACCAGCTCTGATGGAGCAGAACAACGTCTGGCTCCAGAGGGAAAGAACTAAGGGTCACTTGACATAGTGGTGAAGGAGAATAAAAGCTATATTAAAGGAATATGAAGAAACATGAGAATACATTTGAAGAAAAAAATGTTAAAACCATCAGGGTGGACAAAGCAGGTGGACAGTGTTTACAGAAGGAGAAATAATCCTAGTGCTTCTCGGCTCAGCAGAAAATATTTACATTGTCATGAAAATGTAAATGCTATTTATGAACTTAACTGCAAATATCAATATAATTACAGTGGGAGTATGGGAGTGGGAGAGGTAGAGCTACAACATTATCACAGCAGAAAACAAGCAGATATTGTCTAAAAGTGACAGATCAAGAAACAAAAAGGGAAGCATACGATTTAGTGATAGAACTGTCAGTTCCAGGTCAGCGTTTTGGTCCTGTCTTACTTTACACTGTGACTGTGTTCTGTATATACACTTACTTTAATGAAAACACAATGTCCACCTGGCAAGTCCGTGCTGAAGAGGAGGGAGGGGCCCTACACGGTCATCCAGAATCACAAAGGAAACCAGAAATCAGCACATATTTGCAAAAAATAGGACACAAAAGACTCATAGCTATATGACAGATGTCACCTCTACTAAAGGACTTACGTGCAAAATCGCCGTGGCACACGCAGCGGGCCTGCGTGGGAGAACCAGGGCCTACAAACGAATCGCACGACAAGCACGAGATTGTCGCCAGCGACCGAGGAAATACAAGTAAAACCAGGCGCTGCTGTACTTCCATTCAGTGATCTAAAGTGTGAGCTCAGGGCCAGGAGCTGCGGTGCAAAGTGAAGCAGGAGATGACGGGAAAGTGCGTCTTCTTCCCGGTCTGGGAAGGCAGGTTGACAAGAGGTACAGAGGAATAGACAAAAGACTCGTGCCTTTTGACCCACCAAACCCACAGGGAACTAACTTAAAGGACAGGTTATGAAGCTACACGTGTGTAAACAGAAAACAATCCAAACTGGCTACCAACAGACAATTCGGTAAATCGAGGCTTCTCTATTTTATGGCTTATCACCATTGACGCCTGGGAACGTGTACATTCGTAAAGATGTTATACTTACAAAATACCTTAGCTGAAGAAAATCAGAACACTAGTGCATGAGCGATACTGAAATTGTGTAAATATATGTGTACATATGATTCAATGTGCACGAAACAAGGAGAACTCAAAATACGTAAGGCTCTTCATAAAAAAAGCAACATGCTGTCGTGCAGTATTTGAATAATAAAATAGAATTATCTTGTTTATTGACTTGTAGAAGGTTAAAGCTGACAGTTCATTCATCTTGTCAATAACCCCATCTTTTAGAAGGGGAAACATGTGGCTCAGACCACAAATGACTGAGCCATAGTGAAAATTCACAGCGGTAATTCAACGCCTGCCCAACTCACCAGGCGCAGAAGACACAGCCGCCTCCGGCCTCCTCGGCTGAGATCAGGTTCTGTCTCTGGAGTTGTACGTTCCTGGTCATTAAAGCCTCACCCACTCTTAACAGTTGTCATACAATGTCACCTCCTGCATCAAAAACTGAACTTTAACTGTGTCACCCTCTGGGTTGGGACGGGGGCGGGGTGGGGGTAGTGGAGGGGGCCTGCAGATGGGGCGGACAGGAGTGGACAGGTGGACAGGTGGATGGACAGGAGTGAACGGGGTGGACAGGTAGATGGACAGATGGGTGGATGGGGCGGACAGGAGTGGACAGGTGGACAGGTGGGTGGACAGGAGTGAACGGGGGTGGACAGGTGGATGGACAGGTGGGTGGACGGGGGTGGACAGGGGTTGTGGCCTCCAGCCTGTGGTCCCCGTTCCTTCCTCTGTCTCCCTCGGGCCCCACACCTGCATCACCCCACGTCTCCCTTGCATGGGGAGAAACCCAGCACCTTCCCACCACCTAGTAGTTGGTTAGTACTTATCTGTTGGGTGAAATTCCACATCGACTCAAGAATAAAGGCAGCAACAAAATTTCAAGTGGATTTTCCTCCCTAAGCTGCTCTCTCTCGGTGAGCTCCATCTGCAGGCTGGCTGACCTCTGGCCCCAAGTGGTGGTGGTCCCACGAAAGTGGCCACACGGGGACCCTCACAGATGGCGGCCGAGCAGCGGGCTGTCCCAGCAGGGCTGCAGGAGGAGCCTGCGAGGGGGTGGAGGGAGGTTCACACTGCATTTGGAAAACGGTGTGGGTTTCTTAAAAAAGCAGTGAAAACTAAAGGAGGAAACCTCTCATGTCCATAATTTAAAGTTTAATTAGATACAGCCTCTTCCTAAGCCGCCTTGGTACACAGCTTTGCGCTTCTGGGGCCGGGGACGGGCGGCGACGCGGGGGAGATGGGGGGAGTGGGAGTGCTGATGGAGCTTCAGGAATACAGGGCGCAGGCCCTGCAGGGAGCAGCGGGCAGGGCTTCTGAACAAGCAAGAGCACAGGCCTCCAACCTGACTATTTACCTGAAGCTGACTGGCCGGGGGCGCGGGGCCAGAAGAGAAGGGCTGAGGGATGTTGCGACACAGTTTCCTGGCGGGAGGACACGGTCACGCCTGCATTCTGGCGCTGGGACGGCCTCAATCGAGGCTTGGACGCCGGCGCTCACTAGCTCCGCCGCTTCGGTCTGGGCGCCCAGCCACCACTTGGAGCTGCTCACGGCTCCACCGGAAGACCCCAGGCCTCCCCTACGCTGGAGTGGAGAAGGGATTCACGCCTCGTCCTACAGGAGACCCCTCGGGAGTCGGCTCCCAGGCCTGACTTTAAAACCAAGGTGGGGGTGGGATTTGTTGCAGATGCGCTAATACGAACCAGATGCACTTTTCAATACTCAGCCTCAGCAGTGACAGGAATATCTGGGACGATCTCTGAAATTTATTGAGCACTTGCTAAGAGCCAGGAACTGAATAAGCACATTCCACACGCTGCTCCGCCAGGACCTCGACCACCCTGCAATGCTCAGCAAGTTAGGTCGAGTCCTCCAGCCGGCCCTGGTCACGAAAGGGTGAGCTGAGAGCCCACGGCCTCTCCCCAGGCCCACCCTCCGAGCCGCAGCCCTGCAGCAGGGCTGGAGGAGGGAGCAGTGCTGGCCACGGGGGCTGCAACAGGGGCCAAGGTGCTGACCGAGGTGGCCTTGGGGACCGTCACCTCTCAGGGCCTCAGGCTACCCGCCAGGAGAAGACGAGGTGAGCTCGGGCACGGGGCTGGACACCGGAGCTCCTCTACGTTCCTCGTGAGGTTTAAGCGGTGACGCACCAAAACCCACGACCGCCGGCGAAGAGCCTCGGGGCTCCCTGGCACCCGGGCACACACTGCGGGGAAAGTGCCCATCCAGGTGACTGGTGATGGGCCAGACGCCAGCCACGTGCTGGGGCCCCTCCAATTCTGGGTAGAAGCCACACTCTCAACCCCTGTGCCGAGAACCGTATGTCCACGCGTTGTTTGAGGGATGGGTTTCTGCAGAGCGTCTGTCACGCAGGACGCAGGTGCTAACCTCGATGTTCTTGATGGCGAGCTCCTGAAGCCCTTCCCTCCCCCGGAGCCTGGCCTTGGGAGAGGATCAGGGTCTCCACACGGAGGAGCTTGAGCTGAAGGAGCTGAAGGAGCTGTGTCCGGCAGCCACAGCTGGGGTCCTCTGTGACCAGCCCCAGGGCACCGTCCCCTCTACCCTCCTGCTGAGGGCTGAGGATGACAAAGGTGACCCAGTGGTAGCACAGTGGCTCCTCCGCGTAGCTGTGTGCATGCGCGTGCGTGTGTGTGTGCGTGTGTGATGGGTCAGCTGGGCCCGCCCCAGGCTGCTCCATGCTGGGGCCCAGGCTGAAGGACCACCCCACCGCAGGGGACGTGGACACCCACAGGCCAGAGGCAGGGGCGGGCGGGCGAGGGGTGGCCCGCAAGCTCTGCTCAGATGGGGCTGGCATCTCAGTGACTCAAGCGTGCCGGTGTCATGGGGCCATGGTGGGCAACGAGTCCTGAACAGTAACCCAGCCGCCTCCTGTGCTGGGAAACCCTGTTCTCTAACTTTCCCCCGGTCAGCTGGCCCCGGGATTGGCAGGGAGACGGTGAGGCAGCACTTCTGAGGGGCTGGACGTCTGCTGCCACTGCATTTCCTCTCACTCTGACACTGATACCACACAGACACGCACTCCGCCAATGAAAGGTTTTCATCACCATGATTCCGGGACCCTCCTGCTTTCCCAGAGCCTGTTTAGTGCCTGAATCCGAGCTGTGTCGACGGGACCCTCTCCCAGCCCCGTCCTGGCCTCAGGGCCGTCAGGTCATTAAATTCCCAGCACCGTCCACGGTGGCTTCTGCGGAGCAGGCTGGTGGCTGCTGTGCTGGGCCCAGCGCTTCATCGGTGAGAACCTCCCTCCTCCCCGGCAGGGTTCCAGCCCCTGTGACCCCCCACCCTCCATCCAGGTAGCAGGACGACACCCAGCCAGACCCGGCGCCCTGGGCCCGATGGCGTCCCTCCTGTCTTGAGTGCCCCTGTCCCCACTTTTCTCCCCTTCCTCACTCAGCCCGCACTCTGGTGATGTCACTGGAGGGGGAGGCTTCCCCTCGGCCGTCTGGTTTCTTGGTGCGGCAGGGAGGAGAGATGGACAAATGCCAGCCCTGGGCCTCGACACGTCCAGAGGCAGCAGATAAGAAGCTTCCTGCCCTGCCCTCAAGTCGGAGAGCAGCAGCCTCTTGTGTGTCCCCTCTCAGGAGCGACAGGGTCCTGGGGCCATTGTGCCCGCTAAGTGCTAATTGAGACGATTTTCGACAACTGCGTCCAGAGGAAGAGGAAACGAAGGCTGAATACGAAACCTCCGTCTGTGTAGTTCACCGTTGGCCTCTGGCGTGACTGTCCTTGAGTCTGAGTCCTCCGTGGGGTAACTGAATCCTGCTGTCAGCTGGGCTCTGCTCACCAGAGACTTTCTGGGCATCGCCAAGACGTCTGGAAGCTCTGCCACGAAGTGTCCGGACTTTACAAGCTCTTCCTCCGAGCCGTAAAGAGGGTGTTGAAAGAGCTGGCCGTGCGGCTCCTGCCGCCCCTCCAGTAACTGCCTCAGAGGGTGTGGCCTCGAGACTCCAGCAGGAACCTCGACACACGCCCGGAACCTCCCGGTGGGGCGTCCACCCACATCGTCCCGCCGACGGCCCCCCTGGTCTTCTCTCTCCTCGGTTTTTATTTCCTAGGAAACCACTCTTTACGATTTGGAACTACAGTTGCAGAGGAAAGTCACAGAAACACAGCAGGATTCTCTAACCTGCTTGCCAAGGACATGCTGCTCTTCTAAAATCCTTTTGTAGTTTTCTACGACCGAGCCACGGGCCAAAAAATCAGCAGCCGTCCAAACAGTGCGAGAAAGACAAAACTGGTAGGGGACTTCATTACTTGTCACTCTGAGCCACCAGCAGCACCTTGACTGAGAACGTAATTACGATACACTGGACCCACTTTGAGCCAGAGATGTTCTGAACTGCACTTTCCAGGGAGCGGGGACTCAGATCAAGCAGGGACTCGGGCGGCTCCTGAAACGCAACCGTAATAAGTAACTGGCTTATAATCGGCCGAGAAGTGCGTGCCCACAGTGCATCCACGTAGCTCGCTCCAGGCGCTGCTGGTTCCGCCGGGAGCCAGGACAGAAGGTCGGTCCTCCGTCTGCGCTGGCGGGCCGTGCGGGCAGCCAGCGCCTGCGGCCCCGCCACTGCCCACCCCCAGCCCTCGCCCTGCCTTCTCCTCCCACTGCGGGAGAGCATTCTTTCCAACTTCAGGATTTGTTTGAACCAAGCATGAGGTCTCCTTCCATTAAACACAGCCCACAGAGCCGTGTACAGACACGGTGAAAGGGATTAAGAAAATATGCTGTACTTACTTTGCGGATCCCAAAGCGGATGCCGTTAACCCTCTGTGCGCCAAGGGTCCAAATGCTGGCGGGAAAGGAAGGCTGAACCTGCAGTCTGGCTCACAAGCTGCCCACGGACGGCGGGCTCACCCTGCTCCGGGGTGGGTGCCGGGGGCAGGGCTCTGCCCGAGGCCTCGAGGCCATCGCCGACCCGTCGGTGCAGAGCAGAGCGGCCGCAGGGCTGGGCCGCTGCGAGTCAGACTCGCCCTGTGCGATCCTGTGCTCTTGCCAGGACGTGAGCCCGGGTGAGGCCGCCGCAGAGCCTGTGGGTGTGTTTCCTCATCCATAGAAGAGGGAAATGACCGCGCACGCGCCCGGGCGGAACACAAGCTGGCTCACCCAGGACACCGGGAACCACGTCTGCGGGACGCGCCGGTGCCGTCACCGCCACTGTGTGCGCCACCATCATCACAGGAGGATCTTGCATGGAGAAAGGAGACGACATGGAGAAAAACCGAGCAGAGCAGGCCGCCAGGGCCTGACAACCACACCCAGCGCTGGCCCATGGCCTGTCTGCGTCTTGGGAAGCAGAGGAGGGTGGGGCGGGGCTGGGCGGGCTCCACAGGCATCCCAATGTGTCTGCGGCCCATGTGGGAAGCTGCGGCCACCGCTGGTGACCGAGGGCCGGAAAACAGAAGGGGCGTCCAGAGCCTTCGCGTTTGTGTGTTTCCAGTCCCCTCTGAACTCCACTTGGTTCTGGAGCCAGAGTGGCCTGGCCAGTGTCGGGCCTGCCCTCCCAACACCTAACCAGACACGCTGGGCCCTGAGACCTGCTGCAGCTGCTCAGGTCTCTGGGGCTCCAATCTGTGCCCAGAGAGACGACACCCAGCAGCCCCGCAGACCAGCCAGGAAGGTGGCTCTGCTGGAAGAAAGAACGGAAATAAAAAACCTTAATGGACTGGCTCAGAAAAACAGAGGAGACAGAGGAGAGAATCAGTGAACTGAAAGTGGACCAATAAAAATCACCCAAGCTGAACAACGGAGAGAAAATAGACCTGAAAACAAAACCACTCAGAACGTTAGGGACTGTGGGGTTATAACAGAAGAGCTCACTTTGCATCCTGGAAGGATACGAGAAAGAAGATGGGGTTGAAAAAACACAAATGAACAAGTAAATAAAGGATGAAAACTTCTCAAATTTCCCAAAAGGCATAAACCTACAAAATGAAGCTGAAAAAACTTCCCAAACAGGATAAATCCACAGCAAACCCCAGCAGACTCAAACTTCTTACAACTAAAGACAAAATAAAATGGCATTTTTCTCACTCAGATCACCAACAGATTAGAAACAAATTACAGCAGATTTCTCATCAGAAAGCATGGAAGCCAGAGGAAGTCCCCCTACGTTTTTCAGCTGCTAAAAGAATTGTCAACGTAGAAGCCTGTATCCTGCAAAAATAGCCTTCAGGATTGAAGGGGGAAAGCAAAGCACCTCATTTGAAGGAAAACTAAGAAAATGTGTCACCAGCACACCTACGCCAGAAGAATGGTTAAAGGGATTTCCTCGGACCTAAAGTGGGGGGACTTAAATGTCAGGAAGGAAGAAAGAAATGGTGAACAAAATGGTGTAAACGCAATCAGTCTTTCTTCTCCTGAGTTTTCTAAATTGTGTCTGATAATCGAAGAAAAATTATCGCACAGTCTGACTTGGAGGAAATAAGATAGTTATACCAGAGACAGAAGAGGGTAAAAAGACATACAGGGAGGCGAGGGGCCTATTCCTCACCTGAACTGGTACAACGGCGACATCAGTCCACCGCGATAAGCCATTTGTATATAAAGTAATATCTGGGGAAACTACTAAAAATGCTATAGTAAGAATTATGATCGAAAACTTTATAGATAAATCAGAATTCTAGAAACTGTCCAAGTAATCCAGTCAAGAAAAAGAAAACAGAGAACTGAAAAACAGAGAGAAAAAACAAAAGTAAGATGACAGACGCCAGCCCTCGCACGTCAATACTGCACTGGACGTTGAAGGCCTGAGAACGCTAAAGGCACTAAAAGTCGGCAGAATGGATTAAACGCTGTGCCACGAGACTCACTTCAGATATAACAGTACAGGCAGGTTGAAAGTTAGAGAGTGGAATAAATATACCGTGGAAACATTCAAAAGACGCAGAAGTGACCACATTCCATCAGATGAAACAGACTTCAGAGCAAAGAAAACTGCGGGAGACAAAGGGACGTTGTGTGACGGTAAACGCGTCCGTCCACCAGCAGACCCGGGAACCCTGAGTGCATATGCGTCAGACAACGGGGCTACAAATATGCAAAGCAAAACCTGATGGGACCGAAAGGAGAAAAAGACGGACCCGCGATTCTGGTTGGAGACCTCGACGTGCCTCTCTCAGTAACTGATAGACGGATCAGCCCCACCACCAATAGGATCTAACCCACATCCAGCAAACATCCCGCCCAGAACACAGGGATACACTTTCTCCCAAGGGCCCATGGGACATAAACTAAGGTGGGCCTTGTCCTGGGCAACAAAACAAACCTCAACAGATCTGAAGGAACTGAAATCACACCCAGGGTGTTCTGTAACACAGTGGAATTGAGTCGGAAATCAATAACAGAAAGACAACAGGAAAATCTCCAAATACTTGAAAACTAAACAGTAAACTTGTGAATAATCCCTCGGTCACAGAGGAACTCTCGAGAGAAATTTTAAAAGTATATCGAAATGAATGAAAATGCGTGTCAAAATTTGAGAGAGAGAAACTAAAGCAGTGCTGACAAAGATGGTTAGGCTCCTAAACGCATATGTTAGCAAAGAAGAAACGTCTCCAATCAGTAATCTACTCTGCCATCTCAAGGAGCCAGAAGAGGAAGAGCAAAATAACCCACAACAAACAGAACGAAAGAGAGGACAAAGGAAAGAACAGAGATCAACGAAACTGAAAACAGAAAAACAAGAGGCGAGCAATGTAACAAAGAACCAGCTCTTTGAAAAGATCCACAAGATAGGCAAACCTGCAACAAGGCTGACACAGAGAGGGGGGAGGGAACACAGATTGCCGATGCCAGGAATGAACGCGGGCTACCTCCACAGACCCTGCAGACGCCAGAAGGGTATTGAAGGAACGCTATGAACAACTCTACAAAAGTGTGAGCTCTTAGATGAACCTGACCAAATCCTCAAAATCCACAAACTACCACAACTCAACCAATGTGAAATAGATCATCTGAATCGCTTTTTAACTATGAAGGACACTGAATTTGTAACTTTAAAACTGCCCAAAAAAGAAATCTCCAGGCCCAGATGGTTACAATGGAGAATGCTACCAAATGTTTAGTAATTAACCCCAACTTTACACAATCTCTTCTAGAAAATAGAAGAGGAGGGAACATTTTAGGAAGCTCATATTAACCACATACTAAGACCAGGCAAAAACAATACAAAAAAAGTAAACTACAGACGAATATTTCCCACAGAGATGCAGAAATCCTTAACAAAGCATTAGTACACAGAATTCAGCAACATATATAAAAAAAAATGTATACAAGGAACAAGTGAACTTTATTCCAGGGATGCAAAGCTGCTTCAATATTTTAAAATCATCCAGTGTGATTCACCATATTAATGGACCAAAGAAGAAAAATTACATGATCCTATCAGTGCAGCACAAATGAAAAAAAACATTTGACGAAAATCAACACCTATTCATGGATGATAAGACGAGTGCCAGGAGCAATAACACGAATTTGTCAGTGTGGCAGGAGCGAAAGGCAACATAAAAAATCAACTGTGTCTTTTTTACATATCAGTGGAAATGCACCTACACGTATATGGTCAATTCATGTTCAACAAGGCTGCCAAGATAACGCAATGAAGAAAGGAATATCTTTGCAGCAAATGATGCTAAGACAGTTGGACATTCACGCGGAGGAAAAAAAAAAATCAACACTGACCCTTAACTCACACTATACACGGGATAAACTCAAAATGGCTCATAGCCCTAAATGTTAAGTGAAAAACTGTAGGACTTCTAGGAGAAAAACATGCAGCTTTAGAGCAGGCAAAGGTTTCTTAGGATACAGACAGCATGAACCATGAAAGAAACTTGATAAATCGGACTTCACCAAAATTTAAAACTTTTGCTTTTGAAGGAAACAAAAAGGAAGTAGCCTTCCTCTACCTGGAAGCTGCCCAGATGTTTTTGCCCAACACATTTTAACATTTCTGTAGACTCAGAGATAAGCAAAGAGAAGTGGTTTGGGTGGGGGGAGGAAACTCTTACTGCATTATTGGGCCAGCTGCCCAGAGCAAATCTTTCCACTGTGGCAGAGGGGGCGGCAGGGTGGAGACCCTCAGGCAGAGAGTGGCAGCTCTCGCGTGATGGAGTCAAACAGGGCTCCCGGACCCTGAGCCCAGCTGGTCCTAGAGACCACCCTGGGCTCGTGCCGAGCAAGGTCACGGTAAGGTGCTTACAACTGAACATGTGATCCATGCGGCACTGAGCCCGGGTCATGCTCCCGGACTGTGTCAGTCGAGGAGACAGCTCAGGTGCCCAGATCTAGAACAGGAGGTGGCTGTGGAGCTGAATTCAGAGGAACCCTGACAAGGAGCATGAAGCGGGGCTGGTGGGCAGCAGAATCCCTGGGACTGAAGCCCCCGGCTTTCCTAGCGTCATCAGGGCCACGGCAAGAAGCCCCCCATCTCCACTGTACTCAGCAGCCTAGAAGTCCGACCCGATGCAGTAAGACCAAAAAAGAAACGAAGAGCTACACCCTCCGGAAGAAGGGCGGGGTGGGTGGGGTGAGGAAAAGAAACTATCACTCTTCACACATGATGTCTCTAAGAATATCTGTGTCCAAGAATATCTGTAATCCGTGTTCTACACACATTGTCCCGTTTCCCTGCACGCTAGTCCTGTGAGGTAGGTCTTACCACATACATTTTACAGAAGAGGAACCAAGGCTTTCAGAAGGTACTGAATAATGTGGGGAAAACTGAATATCCACATGCAAAAGCATGAAACGGGACCCCTGTCTTACATCACACACAAAAACTAACCCGAATTGGATTAAAGACTTAAATGTAAAACCCGAAACTGTAAAACTCCTAGAAGAAAACACAGGGGAAAACTGGAAACTGATGTTGGCAAAGTTTTTGGATTTGACACTTAAAGCGCGAGCGACAAAAGCACAAAGTAAAGCGCGACTACGTCAAACTAAAAAGCCCCTGCGCAGCAGAAGAAATCATTCAACAAACGAATGGAGGGAAATATTTGCGGATTACACGTCTGGGATGGGATACGGCTGTAAGGAACTCATCCAACTCAATAGCAAAGCAAGTAATCCAGTTAAAAAACGGGCGAAGGACCTAAACAGACATTTCTCCAAAGACAACATCCACATGGCCAAGAGGCACGTGAAAACACCACTCATCATCAGTGACATGCACATCACAACCACAAGGAGATGTCTCCCCACACTCATCAGAATGGTTGTTATGCTAAAGACAAGTAACAAGTGTTGGTGAGGGTGTGGAGACAAGGGAGCCCTCCTGCACTGTTGGGGGGAATGTAAATTGATGCAGCCACTGTGGAAAATAGTAAAAAATTAAAAATAGAACTACCATATCATCCAGCAATCCCACTACTGGGTATATAATCAAAGGAAGTTAAATCACTATCTTTAAGAGATATTTGCGGGCTTCCCTGGTGGCGCAGTGGTTGAGAGTCCGCCTGCCGATGCAGGGCACACGGGTTCGTGCCCCGGTCCGGGAGGATCCCACATGCCGCGGAGCGGCTGGGCCCGTGAGCCATGGCCGCTGAGCCTGCGCGTCCGGAGCCTGTGCTCCGCAACGGGAGAGGCCGCAACGGTGAGAGGCCCGCGTACCGCAAAAAAAGGCAAAAAAAAAAAAAAAAGAGAGAGAGATCTGCAGCTTCCTGTTCATTTGCAGCATTGTTCACACGAGCCAAGGTATGGAAACAACTGAAGTATCTGAGGACAGATGACCAGCACATTTACGGATATACAGAACTCACATTTTCTTTATCCATTCATCCGTAATTATCATATACACACATTTCTATACATACATACATATACTGGATAATTATGCATATATGTAAAATGGATAATCATTCAGTCATAAAAGAAGAAGGAAATCCTGCCACTTCCCACAACACGGATGAACACTGAGGGCATTATTGCCAAGTGAAATAATCGGACAGAGGAAGATAAACACACCTGTGTGCGTCATCTCACTTCTATGTGGAATCTAAAATGTCCAACTCAAAAAATAAAATAAAATACAATATCCAACTCATAGAAACAGAGAGTAGAATGGTGGCTGCTGGAGGCTGGGGGATTTGGGGAGATATTTGTCAAAGGATATAAAGTTTCAGTTAAAAGATGAACAAGCCTGGTGACTGAGTGAACACTGTATTGAATACTTGAAGTTTGCTGAGAGAGTAGACCTGAAATGTTCTCACCACACTCAAAACAATGGAGTAACTATGTGAGGTGATACATGTGTTAACTAACCTTAATGGTGATCATTTTACAGTAGATGCATGTATCAAATCATCAAGTTGTACACCTTAAACATATACAATGTTACGTGTCAGTTATATCAATAGAGCTGGGGAATAAAGAGAATACAAGGACTTGCCCAAGACTGGATCCAGCAAGTGTTGTGTCTAAAATGTAAACACAGGTCTGGTTGATTCCAGAATCAGTTTTGAGCCACAAAACTTCCCCAAACACTCAAAAGAGTGGACTCAGAATTAGTAAAACTGAGAGAGGAAATTACAATGATGTATAATAAAATTAATATACAAAGCCAATAGCATTTCCAGATGCTAGCAATGACCAATTAGCCGACGATGGTGAGGGTAGAGGACCCATTCAAAATAGCAACACCAGCTCTAGGATTAGTTAGGTCAAGAAATGTAGACAACATTTATATTGAGGAAACAACAAATTTTGTAAGGGACTATAGGAAAAACTTGAACAAATTGAGAGATGTAAACATGATATCAAAAAAAGAACCAGAGATGGGAAGACTGGTAGATCTGAGTGCATAAAAAATATATAAAATATATAAACCCCACAGCGTACACATTTGTAAAGCCGATGAAAACACAAAACGTCACTAAGGGACGTAAAAAGAGTGTGACTATTTGGAGGAACATGCTAGCAATGTTGCTAAGCAGAGAAAGGCTCTTACGGAACTGAGCGGACAGCAGGCACACATTTTTGTGAAACTGTGGATCTATGTTGATGTAGCGTGTGTATTTATGCCTTTACATATGTATTAAGGCATCAGGAATGTGTGAAAGTCCTAACAGTGGTTGTCTCTGGATGATTTTATTTCCTTATTTGTGTTTTTCTTGTGTTTTTCAAATGATGTGCAGTACACATGAATTACTTTTATAGCTAGAAAAAACATAATGGTTAAAAAATTGTTTGAATTTTAGAATGCGATCTTGGTAACTGTTCCAATATTTATGCTATTCTTACATGTTTCAGTGTTAACGCAGATTATGGTGCCACCTTTCCATGTATTAGATCTGCCCCATCAGGAGAAGTCCTATTATTGTAAGAATTTACTTGGGATAGGAAATTACCTGTCACATCCAGCTTTCCTTCCCAGGATTTTAAGTGGGGCTTGTCTGTATTTTTTTTTCTTCTTTTTTTTGCAGTACGTGGGCCTCTCCCTGCTGTGGCCTCTCCCGTTGCGGAGCACATCCTCCGGACACGCAGGCTCAGCGGCCATGGCTCACAGACCCAGCCGCTCCGCGGCATGTGGGATCTTCCCGGACCGGGGCGCGAACCTGTGTCCCCTGCATCGGCAGGCGGACTCTCAACCACTGCGCCACCAGGGAAGCCCTTGCCTGTATTTTTTTGATTGAGGATGGTTTTTGTATGTGTGTCAGGTGCCTTTTTGGCGGTGGGGAGGGGTGGGTTTCTCTATGTCGACTGCCCTTATCCATCTGTCTACGCTCTTTACGTGCTGTGCTACACATGTTTTCATAGGGGAAGGTGATTATACGTTTCCTTAGGTCCCAAAGCGTGGAGGGATTATAAGAAGAGTTTTAGGTGGTACAGAGATGGATACTTTTCATTTTTAAAGTTTTTAATTTATTTCAGTGTACTGTAGAAACAACTACGGCCAGTACCACAAATCTGTAAGTGAGTAATAAAAATTCAGATGCATAGATACGGCAAAACTTTAAAACTAGCATGCGAAAGGCTGAAACTCGGGAAACACTGATGTATGAAATAATGCTTGGGCCTCATGTTATAAACGCCGTATGTTGTACGTGTGTTTCCATTGCTTGCAGATACCTTTCATAGTGCTTTCTCTATATGCACCACTTCTGTTTTATGTAGAAAATAGTCCTAATTTCCCTCTGCGATGGTAGTTTTTCTCCTTTTTATTAGCTGGTTTCAGTGTTATTGCAGTGCGATCGCCTGAAGTTTTACAGAATTTATTAAATGCATCTTTACTGCTTAGAACCAATTATAATCACCTTCTAATTATTACAATTTTGAAATAGAATAAAACCCCACCTCGCAACACAGGTGGGTTGCAGAGAATCCAGACGGGCAGACTGTGGATTACGTTTCTGCTCAGCTGAGTGACCGGGGCAAGCCTCTGGCCACACCGACCAGATGTCCCTCCTGGTGACGGCCCACCTGGCTGCGTATCGAAGGCGACAACTCTTGTGGTTACTGGGACTTCAGGTCAGAAATTCCTGATAACGTTTTGTTACCTGATCCAGACAGACTGGACCAGGAGAAACTGGGCACCTGGGTCGGTGGAGCCCTCTGGGCGGAAGCGGAGAAGGTGAGGGTCCAGGACCGTCTGCAGGGGAGGATCGGGAGCGATGCTGTAGGCGTGCTGCCTTTGAGTCTCCTCCTGGGACAGCAGCAGAGAGCTGTATGCTGAACCTACTTGTTTAACCTCTCCCCGCAAAGCACTCTCATCTCAGAAGTCGAAAGGAGTGATTTCTGAAATACTCACACAGCCCCTCTCATTTCTTCGTGGGTGTCCATGTGATCCTTTCTCCTTTCTTCAAATATAAAACTGGACAAGTAGGTGCCTGGAGTTGGAGATGGGGGTGGAGTCTTTCTCTTAAAATTGCTTTTGGGCAAGGCTGGCTGTAATATCAATGCCGCAATTCACTTTCAGTCAGGAAAGTTTCTGGAATGAACTTCTGAATTCATTTGCACGTTGCTGGTAAGGGCTTGAAAGTCGTGTCTGGGTGGCCACGTGGCCCTGCCTGCTTATTAACAATCTGATCTTGTGCAAGACACACAGTCTCTGGGAGCCTCGGTTTCCTTATTTGTACACTTGATACAAGAAGCTGCCCTGAGGGGCTGCTGCGGATTGAAACAAGACAGCACGTGTATCACGACCCCTAGACGGCAGTTACTATCACGATCATTTTTCTTATTACGACGCCCACCACTGCGATTGCCCTCATATTTACAAGTGAAAACTTAATCTGACTCTACCAGACCCTTGGGTATCACCATCCTTCTGTGCTTCTGTGGTGCTTCTGGAGTGTTATCAATACTGCATCTTTGCTTGATCTCTTAAAATACCCATTATGATGACGAGCATAGTATCTGAATACCAGTGACCTGCCACATGTTTACAAACACTGACTTTTCTCTCTTCAAAATAGTGTCCGTTCAGCTGAGCCTGAGCTATAGTGTGCGCTTGGAGGCCTCCCGCCCGCCACGCGGCCTCTCCCGTCAGTTCTCTCCCTCGTCCCTCCGCGCCCCCTGCCACCAGAACACTTCTTGCTAGTTGAACCGAGGATGGTCTTCTTCTCCAAACTCCTCATTATTTTGGGGGAGTCCCGTGCTAGACTTTTGTTGCCCTTTGTTTGGGGTATACCCTGCCTTGGAGCATTTAGCCCAGGAAAAGCTATCTTTTTCTTGAGCTAACTGCTCAAAAAATGGCCCAGAAAAATAGGCCATTTTTCTGGAAGCCTGTTTCTTTCTTAAATGCTACAAAAGTGGCCTGCTCCATCCAATAAGGCCTTGGTAATCAGAGTCAACCACAGGTCCTCTGTCTTTGACAAGATGCATATTTGGAAGAAAGTGAGTGCAAGGCCACGACCACGCTCCTGCCAGAGAGCAGACGCTCGGTGGGGGCCAGGGGGGACGTCGCTGAGGGTTCCTGAGGCCTTGGCTGTGGCCTGCAGCTCGCCGGGCCAGCCTCACGGGGAAAGTATGCGCCGAAACAATGGGCGTGTTTGGGAATGATTCACATGGTTTCCAGGAATGACATGAATAGACATTAATTCCCCCGTGAAGGTTGCACTGGGACAGAGCAACCTGCCAGGGCTGTGTGCCTTCTCCGTCTGTTTCCTCGTCTGCATGGGGGTCGGGGCTCTGGTGACCTGGGTGGGGCCGCCCTGCTCACAGGCCCCTCCAGGTGCCCTGGACTCCAGGTCCCCCGGCCCTGCGTTTGTTCCAGGAATTTCCCGTGCAGCGGAAAAGGCACCAGAACAACAGAAATCACGTACACGTGAGCAGAAAATACACACACAACGTGAAGCCAGTATCTTGGGTGGTTTGCTGTTGTAAAATGCTCATCCCAGGAAAGTTGGAGAGTAAAAAAAAAAAAAAATGAAAAAAGAAAAAAATCACTTAGAGTCCCATCACCCAGAGAAAACCGCAGTGAACCTTTCTGCCACATTTTCTTTGAAGAACTTTGATACTGTAGTTCAAGAAAACATTAGCTGTTCCCATACGTCGTACGTACGATCTTCTTATTACACAGAACACTTCACCATCACTCATGGATGTATGAACAAATGTCGTTAACCCTTGATAAGCATCAGTGTTCAGTGCTTTACCATCATCCATTAAAAGAACCCACCATGGGACTTCCCTGGTGGTGCAGTGGTTGAGAATCCGCCTGCCAATGCAGGGAACACGGGTTCGAGCCCCGGTCCAGGAAGATCCCACATGCCGTGGAGCAACTAAGCCCGTGCGCCACAACCACTGAGCCTGCGCTCTAGAGCCCGCAAGCCACAACTACTGAACCCAGGTGCCTAGAGCCCGTGCTCCACAACAAGAGAAGCCACCACAATGAGAAGCCCGCGCACCGCAACTAGAGAAAGTCCGCGTGCAGCAACAAAGACCCAACGCAGCCAAAAATAAATAAATAAGTTTATTAAAAAAAAAAAAAAAAGAGAGAACCCACCGTAGTCCACCTAATAGCCTCTCTTTTGGACAATTGAGTTGTTTATTTTTTCACTATTACAAATAATGCTATCCTATAATGAATATTTTGGGGCATAAAGATTTTTCCATATTTTGAATTCTTTCCTTTGGACAAACTCCCAGAAACAGAATATTGCAGCAAGGGCAATGAATGTCTTTAAGACTTTGGGTGTCTTACCTGGCTGACCTTACACCAAGCTGGTGCTTTTAATTAAATAAAATATACTCAAATACTGAAACACTGGCATTCTGCTGGAGAGTTCTGGGAGTTTGCTTTTCTACCCTGAAGAGCTGTGCAAAAAATGTTAAACAGTTACTTAATGTTTAAGAAGAGTCCATCGTGAGAGTTAAAATTTTTCGCTATATTTATGGAGCACCCATTATTTGCAGCCAACGTACTGGGTGCTGGAACATATGCACAGAAGTCTCCGAATCCTCAGCGAGTGTGAAGTCCCCTCCAGGAAGTCCTGGCTGGTGATGAGGGAGGAGGGCATCCATCCCGAGGAGGCACCTGCTGGGTGGGGAGGTGGGGGGACCTGTAAGCCCAAGGTCCCAGGGCAGGAAAAGCGCACGCTGCCTAGAAAACAAAGCACTCGCAGGACACGTGACAACGTTCTCATCTCTTTCTTGGAAGCTTGGCTCCAATTTTCGGTTTTTCATTGCTTCCAGGACAGCTTGATATATTTCGTTTCCTGAAACGACTCTGCAGGCTCCACAAGAGGAGAAAAGGGAGGCGCTGCAGACGAGGGTGCGGGTGCGAGGTGGTGGCGGCGACCTGGCACAAGCGCTCCCAGCAGCCCCACCGTCACCGGAGATGCTGAGACCCTCAGGGCCCATTCGGCTGCAGGAGGGGTGCAGCTTCGCCTGTGGTCCCTCATCTCGGAGCAACGGCTTTCATCTTCCTCCAGCCTGTGGGTGGTTAGGGTAAAGCTTATTTTTGCCATGTTGGAGCCCAAGGTCCAATTAGCTATGATGTACTCTTATTCAGACCCTTTCAAGTTTGAAATAAGAACCTCAGGCCCCCATGAGCCAAAAGCCTTCGGTCTGTTGACAGTTCAGAGCATCTAAATTCCTGCTTTCTCATAGGGAAAACGACATCTCAGCAACAAGAATCTATTTCTACAATGCATGAGAATTCTGAACATCCTGCTGTTTATTTCTGGAGACGTCCCAGCACTGATACCACCACCAGCACCCCCCCCTTTCTGTTAAGGTGAATCTAGTGACTCAGCGCTGGTCACCACCAGCCGCAGGCGCACCTCATGAACAAGCTTCCGGCTCCTGCGTGTCCTGCATTCGTTGGGAACCACCCGGTGGCCCTTTCTGCAAGCACTGCTGGGGTCTCCCACCCCCAATGCCAGCCCCTTCCCAGGGAATCAGGGATTCATCCACACGTGGCCAAACTGCAGAAGCACAGTATCTCCTTCCAGATGCTCTGAAATGCGAGGACAGTGACAGGGACTCAGCCACCTGATGGCGCTACCTCCCTCCCGAGACAGAAGGAGGATGGCCCCACAGACAGGGGTGCTCGCGCAGCACGCGTCCGCATCCAGCAGGCTCGAGGGCAGCCCCAAACAGGCGAAGGAGGCATCAGGACACCGGCTGCCCGGTGGGCAGAAGGCAGCCACTGAAAAGGGGGTGAAGGTTACATAGGACGCTCGGTTTATCAACACCTTATAATCCGTTACATGTAAGTTTTATCTCCAAGTCCCCACGCCCGTCAGGACGGGCGGTCCAGGAGTGGGACTGCGGCGCGGTTTAACCAAACCCCCAGGAGGACCCGGTAAGGCCTCTGGACTCTCTTCTCTGGTGTTGGCTTCTCTCATCCAAAACTAGCTTCTGCTTAAAGCTCTGTATCGTCAGCCTTGTTCTTCGGGCGATTTCCCTCCACACAGCTTTCCTCCGCCTCTGAGGTCTACTTAGCCCCGGCTTTTAATAATTGAAATGTCTGACAACCTCAAAAATAACTTTTCCAGGCAAATAAATCTCTGACCCTTCAAGTGTTGTTGTTTGCTTGTTTGAAGACAATCTCTCGGTGGCGAGGACCCCGCAGGGCACACTGGGGTGGGGTGTTTGTGTCCTGCTGGGACCCCGTTTGGCTTTGTCCCAGCAGACAGGCCCCAGCAGCCCGGAACCCCGAGCTCCACTGAACCGACAGGCTCATCCCCCGCACTGCAAAGACCCACTAGTGTCATCTTTGCGGTCCTTCGCTGAGTGGACAGCAATGGATTCCGCATCACAGCCCGGCCATTCCCGCCTCAACCGTGTCGGGACCCGTGAGGGGGCTGGGGGCTGACTGCTCCCCGTGCGGCGGGCAGTGGGTCCTGCACCTCCCAGTTAACTACATGCTCTGTGCACGGGTCAGGAACCACAGTCGGTCAGCTGCCCGTAGACATGGACGTGACATCACCCCTCCCTGCTGGCCGCTCTGTGGACGTGATGGGCGGCGTGCGGAGCAGGCTTCCCTCCGGGCTCAGGCGGGAGGAATCCCTCCCGGTCCACCTGCCAAACGGGCTGCTTTCACTCCTTCTTACCTCTCAGCAAAGCATACTTTTCCCACCACAAAAGTGCGGGATAAAGGGAAGGAACTCCATCTCTCCCCTCTCTGAAGCAGAAACCTTCCTACTTCCTCCAACTTTTCCCAAATAGGAACACATGATTCCAAAATTAACAACAGATGCTCGTCAGCGTGGCCTGAAGCAACTTTGGTGTAGGTTGAGCTGCCTTAGATCACCCAAGGGAGCTGAGCTGTCTTGGTGCCGCGAGGACACTCCTATAAGAGCAATGCCTCCTACAAGGCAGCTCGAGACCCAGAACCAAAGACTCTGTGCTGCCGGCAGCTCCTCTAAACCACAGTCACCTGGGAGACATGGTTCCCGAGGACCCTCGGAGCTCTGACATCAGACGGGGGTTTTTAGCCGGAAACGGGAAGAGGATGGGCCCTGGAGCCTGCAAACCTGATTGGACTCTGGCTTTACAAAGTTTAGCCCTGCAACCTTGAATAACTTACTTAACTTGATCTCAGATACCGCATCTGTGAAATAAGTATAGCAACACTTACAAATAACGGTTAACACTGAAGAGTCAAAATGAAAATATTTAAGTGATAAATTATTCAATAAATGATATTAAGACAACCAACTATCCATTTGAGTAAAACAAAATTCCTAGTCTTTATTCTTCATCCCATGTATTAAAATACATTTCAGATGAAGCAAGTATTTAAATTTGAAAGAAAAAAGGAAGGAAGAAAGAAAGGAAGGAAGAAAGAAAGAAAGAAGGAGAGAGAGAGGGAGGGAGGAAGGAAGGAAGGATGGAAGGAAGAAAAGCAAGAGATGAAAACAAGATTTTTCTGTTTATATTTTTACAATTTTACAATCTTGAAATGAAAAGGCTGCTCTAAGGAAAATCTGGTCACCTTTCTGTATGCAAAATCCTGAGGACTGAGAAAAAGACTGATAAAATTAACGGTATAATGCTTTTTAAACTCTATTTGTCAGATGATCTCCGTATGGCCCAACAATAATGATTGGCGTTTGGGATTGTACGTAGGAACAGAACATTCTCCCGCGCAAATGGATTTTTTTTTGAAATAAACATAATAAATAAAGAAAAACTGAGGAAAGTTTTCTGTACACTTGACAAAGCAGTAATTTCCATAACATACAAAAGATAAAGAAAAGAGCAGGCTCCCCTTCATGGCAATAGCTCCCCATGAACCAGTCTTTCCAAAGATAACAAGTATAAATTCTGAACACAGTATAAAAAACTACTATTTGAAGGTACCAGAGTGTGACTAAAAGCAGGGAAAGGCTGGGATCCTTGTGACGGTGGAGGTTCCGTGTTCTGGCTGTGCTGATCTCTGTATCCTAGCTGCAACATTGCTCCATAGTTTCACCATTGGAGGGAAACTGGGTAAAGGGTACAGGAATCTCTCTGCTTTACTTTTTACAACTGAGTGTGAATCTTCAATTATCTCAAAATTTTAAAAAATTAATTAAAAATCATTTTTTGTCATTTACAGGATTACAGAATAAAAGCTTAATTCATATGATTATCTCAACATATGTATAGAAAGCATTGACAAAATTCAACAAACATTCATGATTTAAAAAAAACAACAACAGGGTTTCCCTGGTGGCGCAGTGGTTGAGAGTCCACCTGCCGATGCAGGGGACGCGGGTTCGTGCCCCGGTCTGGGAGGATCCCATATGCCGCGGAGCGGCTGGGCCCGTGAGCCATGGCCGCTGAGCCTGCACGTCCGGAGCCTGTGCTCCGCAACGGGAGAGGCCACAACAGTGAGAGGCCTGCATACCGCAAAAAAAAAAAAATAATAATAATTAATTAATTAATTTAAAAAAAACCCAAACTACTTACATTAGCACCAATAAAAGGGAGACATATGTAGGTACAATCTAACAAAATATAAAGACATAAACAAAATATATAGATGTATAACATCTATATGAGGAAAACGACAAAGCTCTGTTGAAAGAAATTGAATTTTCTTTCAAAAATTGATTGAAAAAGAAATCAATCTTTAAAAAGTGAAGGACTATTAGGTGCTGTTATGAAGAGATGTGTTCAGTAAGCTGCATTTAACGTCAGAGGTGGAAACTAATGTATTCACATCTGTCTGCGTCAAAGAATTTGGAAAGATTCTTGATGATAATAAAAGTGGTTGGAAGCTAACAGAGCAGATGGGACCAAAAGTGGAGGTTTTATGTTGTCTTAGTTTTTGAACCCTGAACCATGTGAGTACATTACCAGCTCAAAGGTAAAAATAGTTGTATCCATAATAATAATAATAAATAAACATTGGCTGTAGAAAAGACAGATAGTGAGGGGGGCAGAAGATGAACATGGCCTCCCTGGAGCCAGAAGAACGCGGGTGAACACTCTTCCTCTGTCTTCTTTTCCCCCACAAGTAAAAGGATTCGTTGAGCAGAGCTCCCCGAGTGCCAACCTGGCCCTTTGGTTCGTGGCCGGCAGCAAGCGTGTCCTGCCGACACTCCCCTTGTCCTCCGCTGAAGCCCTCAGGCCCAGGAGGCCGTCGTCCACTGCTGCCTTTACTTCAGCCACATGAGAGGGGCGTCCTCGGGCGTGGCTGGGGGTCTGCCGCTCACCAGTGTGAGCGGCTCAGACTCAGGACCTTGGGGGCCTCGTTTGGGGTGAGTCACTTTGGAGATGCCTGTGGCCTGTCTTAGTCTGTCTGGGCTGCTGCAGCCGAACACCAAGACTGGTGGCTTACAGACAAGACATTTGTTTCTCACCGTCCTGGGGGCTGGAAGCCTGAGGTCGGGGAGCCAGCAGGGTTGGGCTCGGTGGGGACCCTCTCGTGGTGCCCATACACGGCAGAGAGCAGGGGGGGAAGCAAGCTCGCTCTGAGGGCACTGATCCCACCCTGGGGGGCCCCACCCTCATGCCCTCAGATAATCCTAGTCCCCTCCCAAAGGCCCCCTCCTGACGCTTCACTCGGGGAGGGGAAGGGCTTCAACATATGACTGGGGCGGGGGAGGGTCACAAACATCCAGGCCATGATGTTGAGCTCCCACCGAGTCCAGAGCTCAAGAGTGGGTTCTGTTTGTGCCCTAGTGCTCAGCAGCGGTAGGCACGTGGTGACCCCCACCTCTACATTCCCGGACCAGAGGGCTCCCTCAACGGCTCCCCAGGGCTTAAAGGACCCTCCCCAAACACGATGAACACCGGACGCCCATCAGAATGAGCACACCCGAACCTCCCTGGTCCTCCCCCAAACCTGCCTCCCCTCGCTCAGGCCAGAGTCCCTCCTGCTTCTCGCGGACTCCACCCCACCGACCGCGAGGGTTTACCCCCCAGGTGGCCTTGAAGCTGTGCGGCCCCGCCCGTGGCCAGTGCCGCCCCCAAGTCCATCCCCCACCCATGCAGCCGAGGCCCGCTCCCCACCCTGCTGGGGGGCCCTCCACTCCCCGCTCACACACGCAGCACCCAGGGGCCTCCCTCTGCCGCTGGGCAGGAAGCACGTCCCGGGGCCCACGCGCCTCCCCGGGGCTCGGTTCCCATGCACGGCGGCGGCGCACAGGCCCTCCCCCTACTCGCCCTCCCCCGCCTATGAAGGTTGGAGTCCCTCCTTCCCCAGGATCTTCTCCGCCCCCCCCCGCCACCCCCCCACAGTGGGAGGAAGGACACCTCCCTGAGTGCAGATCTCACACCACAGTCAGGGCCTGCATTCCAGCTGTGCCTTCACGTTTATTTGTACAATTTATTGGTTAAGATTTGCCCCATTAAACAAGGTGAGCTCTTTGAGAAAGGCGCTATGTGTACATTTTTAATTTATTGTGTGCCCTTCATCTCCACAGTTCTTGGGGGATAATGTGCACTTGGTAAATAATCATCAAATCAATGAATGGGAGTCGGAGAAGATGGCGGAGGAGTAAGACGCGGAGATCACCTTCCTCCCCACAAATACATCGGAAATACTTCTACATGTGGAACAGCTCCTACAGAACACCTACTGAAGGCTGGCAGAAGACCGCAGACCTCCCAAAAGGCAAGAACCCCCCACGTACCTGGGTAGGGCAAAAGGAAAAAGAATAAACAGAGACAAAAGGATAGGGACGGGACCTGCACCACTGGGAGGGAGCCGTGAAGGAGGAGAGGTTTCCACACACTAGAAGCCCCTTCGCGGGCGGAGACTGCGGGTGGCGGAGGGGAGAGATTCGGAGCCGCGGAGGGGAGCACAGCCACAGGGGTGCAGAGGGCAAAGCGGAGAGATTCCCGCACAGAGGATCGGTGCCGACCGGCACTCACCGCCCGAGAGGCTTGTCTGCTCCCCCGCCGGGGCGGGCGGGGCTGCGAGCTGAGGCTCGGGCTTCGGTCGGAGCGCAGGGAGAGGCCTGGGGTTGGCGGCGTGAACACAGCCTGCAGGGGGTTAGTGCGCCACGGCTAGCCGGGAGGGAGTCCGGGGAAAAGTCTGGAGCTGCCGAAGAGGCAAGAGACTTCTTCTTCCCTCTTTGTTTCCTGGTGCGCGAGGAGAGGGGATTGAGAGCGCTGCTTAAAGGAGCTCCAGAGACGGGCGCGAGCCGCGGCTAAAAGCGCGGACCGCAGAGACGGGCATGAGACGCTAAGGCTGCTGCTGCCGCCACCAGGAAGCCTGTGTGCGAGCACAGGTCACTCTCCACACCCCCCTTCCGGAGCCTGTGCAGCCCGCCACTGCCAGGGTCACGGGATCCAGAGACAAATTCCCCGCGACAACTCACCGCGCGCCTCAGGCCGGCGCAACGTCACGGCGGCGCAACGTCTCGCTGGCCTCTGCCGCCGCAGGCCCGCCCCGCACTCCGCGCCCCTCCCTCCCCGAATCAGCGGCTCCTTTAACCCCATCCTGTCTGACCAAAAAAACAGACGCCCTCCAGCGACCTACACGCAGAGGCGGGGCCAAATCCAAAGCCGAACCTGGGAGCTGTGAGAACAAAGAAGAGAAAGTGAATTCTCTCCCAGCAGCCTCAGGAGCAGCGGATTAAAGCTCCACGATCAACTTGATGTTCCCTGCATCTGTGTACTACATGAATAGACAATGAATCATCCCAAATTAAGGAGGTGGACTTTGAGAGCAAGATTTATGATTTTTTTCCCCTTTTCCTCTTTTGGAGAGTGTGTATGTGTATGCTTCTGTGTGAGATTTTGTCTGTATAGCTTTGCTTCCACCATTTGTCCTAGGGTTCTGTCCGTCCGTATTTTTGTTTGTTTTTCTTTTTAAAAAAAGTTTTTCTTAATAATTATTTTTTATTTTAATAACTTTATTTTATTTTATCTTTATTTTATTTTATCCTCTTTCTTTCTTTCTTTCTTTCTACTTTTTCTCCCTTTTATTCTGAGCCGTGTGGATGAAAGGCTCTTGGTGCTGCAGCCAGGAGTCAGTGCTGTGCCTCTGAGGTGGGAGAGCCAACTTCAGGACACTGGACCACGAGAGACCTCCCAGCTCCACGTAATATCAAACAGTGAAAATCTGCCAGAGATCTCCATCTCAACACCAAGACCCAGCTTCACTCAACGACCAGCAAGTTACAGTGCTGGACACTCTACACCAAACAACTAGCAAGACAGGAACACAACCCCATCCGTTAGCACAGAGGCTGCCTAAAATCATAATAAGGCCACAGACACCCCAAAACACACCACCAGACGTGGACCTGCCCACCAGAAAGAAAAAATCCAGCCTCATCCACCAGAACACAGGCACTAGTCCCCTCCACCAGGAAGCCTACACAACCCACTGAACCAACCTTAGCCACTGGGGACAGACACCAAAAACAACGGGAACTACGAACCCGCAGCCTGCAAAAAGGAGACCCCAAACACAGTAAGATAAGCAAAATGAGAAGACAGAAAAAACACACAGTAGATGAAGGAGCAAGGTAAAAACCCACCAGACCTAACAAATGAAAAGGAAATAGACAGTCTACCTGAAAAATAACTCAGAATAATGATAGTAAAGATATCCAAAATCTTGGAAATAGAATAGAGAAAATGCAAGAAACATTTACCAAGGACCTAGAAGAACTAAAGAGGAAACAAGCAACGATGAACAACACAATAAATGAAATTAAAAATACTCCAGAAGGGATCAATAACAGAATAACTGAGGCAGAAGAACGGATAAGTGGCCTGAAAGATAAAATAGTGGAAATAACTACTGCAGAGCAGAATAAAGAAAAAAGAATGAAAAGAACTGAGGACAGTCTCAGAGACCGCTGAGACAACATTAAACACACCAACATTCGAATTATAGGGGTCCCAGAAGAAGAAGAAGAGAAAAAGAAAGGGACTGAGAAAATATTTGAAGAGATTATAGTTGAAAACTTCCCTAACATAGGAAAGGAAATAGTTAATCAAGTCCAGGAAACACAGAGAGTCCCACACAGGATAAATCGAAGGAGAAACATGCCAAGACACATATTAATCAAACTATCAAAAATTAAATACAAAGAAAACATATTAAAAGCAGCAAGGGAAAAGTAACACACAAGGGAATCCCCATAAGGTTAACAGCTGATCTTTCAGCAGAAACTCTGCAAGCCAGAAGGGAGTGGCAGAACATATTTAAAGTGATGAAGGAGAAAAACCTACAACCAAGATTACTCTACCCAGCAAGGATCTCATTCAGATTTGATGGAGAAATTAAGAGCTTTACAGACAAGCAAAAGCTGAGAGAGTTCAGCATCACCAAACCAGCTTTACAATAAATGCTAAAGGAACTTCTCTAGGCAAGAAACACAAGAGAAGGAAAAGACTTACAATAACAAACCCAAAACAATTAAGAAAATGGGAATAGGAACATACATATTGATAATTACCTTAAATGTAAATGGATTAAATGCTCCCACCAAAAGGCACAGATTGGCTGAATGGATACAAAAACAAGACCCCTATATATGCTGTCTACAAGACACCCAATTCAGACCTAGAGACACATACAGACTGAAAGTGAGGGGATGGAAAAAGATATTCCATGCAAATGGAAATCAAAAGAAAGCTGGAGTAGCAATTCTCATATCAGATAAAATAGACTTTAAAATAAAGACTATTAGAAGAGACAAAGAAGGACACTACATAATGATCAAGGGATGGATCCAAGAAGAAGACATAAAAATTGTAATTTTTTATGCACCCAACATAGGAGCACCTCAATACATAAGGCAAATACTGACAGCCATAAAAGGGGAAATCGACAGTAACACATTCATGGTAGGGGAGTTTAACATCCCACTTTCACCAATGGACAGATCATCCAAAATTAAAATAAATAGGGAAACACAAGCTTTAAATGATACATTAAACAAGATGGACTTAATTGATATTTATAGGACATTCCATCCAAAAACAACAGAATACACATTTTTCTCAAGTGCTCATGGAACATTCTCCAGGATAGATCATATCTTGCATCACAAATCAAGCTTTGGTAAATTTAAGAAAATTGAAATTGTATCAAGTATCTTTTCCGACCACAATGCAATGAGACTAGATATCAATTACAGGAAAAGATCTGTAAAAAATACAAACACATGGAGGCTAAACAATACACTACTTAATAACGAAGTGATCACTGAAGAAATCAAAGAGGAAATCAAAAAATACCTAGAAACAAATGACAATGGAGACACGACGACCCAAAACCTATGGGATGCAGCAAAAGCAGTTCTAAGAGGGAAGTTTATAGCAATACAATCCTACCTTAAGAAACAGGAAACATCTCAAATAAACAACCTAACCTTGCACCTAAAGCAATTAGAGAAAGAAGAACAAAAAAACCCTAAAGTTAGCAGAAGGAAAGAAATCATAAAGATCAGATCAGAAATAAATGAAAAAGAAATGAAGGAAACGATAGCAAAGATCAATAAAACTAAAAGCTGGTTCTTTGAGAAGATAAACCAAATTGATAAACCATTAGCCAGACTCATCAAGAAGAAAAGGGAGAAGACTCAAATCAATAGAGTTAGAAATGGAAAAGGAGAAGTAACAACTGATACTGCAGAAATACAAAGGATCATGAGAGATTACTACAAGCAACTCTATGCCAATAAAATGGACAACCTGGAAGAAATGGACAAATTCTTAGAAATGCACAACGTGCCGAGACTGAACCAGGAAGAAATAGAAAATATGAACAGATCAGTCACAAGCACTGAAGTTGAAACTGTGATTAAAAATCTTCCAACAAAGAAAAGCTTTTTTCTTCACAGGCGAATTCTATCAAACATTTAGAGAAGAGCTAACACCTATCCTTCTCAGACTCTTCCAAAATATAGCAGAGGGAGGAACACTCCCAAACTCATTCTACGAGGCCACCATCACCCTGATACCAAAACCAGACAAAGATGTCACAAAGAAAGAAAACTACAGGCCAATATCACTGATGAACATAGATGCAAAAATCCTCAACAAAATACTAGCAGACAGAATCCAACAGCACATTAAAAGGATCATACACCATGATCAAGTGGGGTTTATTCCAGGAATGCAAGGATTCTTCAATATATGCAAATCAATCAACCTGTTACACCATACAAACAAATTGAAGGAGAAAAACCATATGATCATCTCAATAGATGCAGAGAAAGCTTTCGACAAAATTCAACACCCATTTATGATAAAAACCCTGCAGAAAGTAGGCATAGAGGGAACTTTCCTCAACATAATAAAGGCCATATATGACAACCCCACAGCCAACATCGTCCTCAATGGTGAAAAACTGAAACTACTTCCACTAAAATAAGGAACAAGACAAGGTTGCCCACTCTCACCACTATTATTCAACATAGTTTTGGAAGTTTTAGCCATAGCAATCAGAGAAGAAAAAGAAATAAAAGGAATCCAAATTGGAAAAGAAGTAAAGCTGTCACTGTTTGCAGATACATGATACTCTACATAGAGAATCCTAAAGATGCTACCAGAAAACTACTAAAGCTAATCAATGAATTTGGTAAAGTAGCAGGATACAAGATTAATGCACAGAAATCTCTGGCATTCCTATACACTAATGATGAAAAATCTGAAAGTGAAATCAAGAAAACACTCCCATTTACCACTGCAACAAAAAGGATAAAATATTTAGGAATAAACCTACCTAAGGAGACAAAATACCTGTATGCAGAAAATTATAAGACACTGATGAAAGAAATTAAAGATGATACAAATAGATGGAGAGATATACCATGTTCTTGGATTGGAAGAATCAATATTGTGAAAATGACTCTACTACCCAAAGCAATCTACAGATTCAATGCAATCCCTATAAAACTACCACTGGCATTTTTCACAGAACTAGAACAAAAAATTTCACAATTTGTATGGAAACACAAAAGACCCCGAATAGCCAAAGCAATCTTGAGGATGAAAAATGGAGCTGGAGGAATCAGGCTCCCAGACTTCAGACTATATTACAAAGCTACAGTAATCAAGAAAGTATGGTACTGGCACAAAAACAGAAATATAGATCAATAGAACAGGATAGAAAGCCCAGAGATAAACCCATGCACATATGGTCACCTTATCTTTGATAAAGGAGGCAAGAATATACAGTGGAGAAAAGACAGCCTCTTCAATAAGTGGTGCTGGGAAAACTGGACAGGTACATGTAAAAGCATGAAATTAGAACACTCCCTAACACCATACACAAAAATAAACTCAAAATAGATTAAAGACCTAAGTGTAAGGCCAGACACTATCAAACTCTTAGAGGAAAACATACACAGAACACTCTATGACATAAATCACAGCAAGATCCTTTTTGACCCACCTCCTAGAGAAATGGAAATAAAAACAAAAATAAACAAATGGGAACTAATGAAACTTCAAAGCTTTTGCACAGCAAAGGAAACCATAAACAAGACCAAAAGACAACCCTCAGAATGGGAGAAAATATTTGCAGATGAAGCAACTGACAAAGGATTAATCTCCAAGATTTACAAGCAGCTCATGCAGCTCAATAACAAAAAAACAAACAACCCAATCCAAAAATGGGCGGAAGACCTAATTAGACATTTCTCCAAAGAAGATATACAGATTGCCAACAAACACACGAAAGAATGCTCAACATCATTAATCATTAGAGAAATGCAAATCAAAACTACAATGAGATATCATCTCACACCAGTCAGAATGGCCATCATCAAAAAATTTAGAAACAATAAATGCTGGAGAGGGTGCGGAGAAAAGGGAACCTCTTGCACTGTTTGTGGGAATGTAAATTGCTACAGCCACTATGGAGAACAGTATGGAGGTTCCTTAAAAAACTACAAATAGAACTACCATATGACCCAGCAATCCCACTACTGGGCATATACCCTGAAAAAAACATAATTCAAAAAGAGTCACGTACCACAATGTTCATTGCAGCTCTATTTACAATAGCCAGGACATGGAAGCAACCTAAGTGTCCATCATTGGATGAATGGATAAAGAAGATGTGGCACATATATACAATGGAATATTACTCAGCCATAAAAAGAAACGGAATTGAGATATTTGTAGTGAGGTGGATGGACCTAGAGTCTGTCATACAGAGTGAAGTAAATCAGAAAGAGAAAACCAAATACCATATGCTAACACATATATATGGAATCTAAGAAAAAAGAAAAAAAAGGTCATGAAGAACCTAGGGGTAAGACGGAAATAAAGACACAGACCTACTAGAGAATGGACTTGAGGATACGGGGAGGGGTAAGGGTAAGCTGTGACTAAGTGAGAGATGGCATGGACATATATACACTACCAAACGTAAGGTAGATACCTAGTGGGAAGCGGCCGCATAGCACAGGGAGATCAGCTCAGTGCTTTGTGACCACCTAGAGGGGTGGGATAGGGAGGGTGGGAGGGAGGGAGATGCGAGAAGGAAGAGATAGGGGAATATATGTATATGTATAACTGATTCACTTTGTTATGAAGCAGAAACTAAGACACCATTGTAAAGCAATTATACTCCAATAAAGATGTTAAAAAAAAATCAACGAACGAATGTGAGAAGTGGGGGGAAGGGGAGGGGCAGCGCGGTGCACAGCTGACAGCGAGACTCTCTCACACGTGTTCCCCACCCTCAGGGAGCGGTGATGGCAGCCGCGCTGTGACCCTGAGCCCCAATGTTCCCCCACCCTGGGCAGCTTCCCCCGGCCCAGACCTGAGGAACTGAAGCAAAGCGCCGTTTCTGGAGAGACAGACCACAGACGCCGAGGCAGCCCCAGCGCCCACATGTCTGTGTCTGAAAAGCCGCTTCTCACAGGCACTTGCAGGGTTCATCACCCTGGATCTTATCTACGGTTGGTGACGCAGCGATCTATCTGGACGCCCATCTGGCACAGAATTCCAGCCAAGCCGTCTGACGGGAGGGAGGCCTGGGAGGGCCCTGAACCCGCGGGCACCTTGGGGACATGTCTCTGCTCACGTGGTGCAGAGCTGTACAGGGTTCGTGTGCTTGAGGGATCGCGTCTCCAGGGGCCCTCACACTGACCCCCCAGGATCCGGGAATGTGCCCCCTGGTGGCAGCGGGGACTCTGCGGATGAGAAGAAGTGGAGGATGTTGAGATGGGTGATAAGGGAAGGAGGGAAGCGGGAGGGTCCGAGTCAGAGAGACCCCGGGAGGAGGGGGGGCTGCAGGCGGGGAAGGAGCCCGGACGGATGCGCCTGGGACACCTTTACCTACGGTAGACTCTGACCTCCAGAGCCGCAGGAAGTACCCCACCCTGGAAAGGCTAGTCCATCCTGGACGAGGACTGTGTGCCGGGCCGGGGCTGGGGGTGGCGGGCGGGGGACTCGGCACCCGGAGTGGAGGTCACAGCCGGGCGCACACTTTCAGACGCTCGCTCGAGCAGGTTGGGCCGAGGGGGCCGGCGCTGTGGGGGAGGGGTGTGTTGGTGCTCACGCAGACCCCGGGGAAGGAGGGCTTCTGGGCGGCCAGCTCCCATCAGCACACTTCACACGCCTGTGGCTCAATCTCGTTGGAATTCCGGCAGAGCCGTCACCGCCCCCGTGTGGGTCTCAGCCCACCTCTCCCCCTGGCCTCTGCACCCTCTCCACTCCCCACCTCAACTCCTGGGTGCACAGACCCCTCCGGGCACTCACTTGGAGGGTGAACAAGTTCCTGGCGGTTTGGGGCTGCCCTTGGGCGCCTGTACTCCAGCCCCACGTGGCAGGATTGTGCCACCTATGTCTTGTGTGCCCAGTCCAGAGCCTGGCCTGGAGACCAGATCATGACAAAAAACAGGGAGAAGCCACCAGGGAAACCTGAACACCGATATCTGATGACTTTAAGGAATCACCGTCAATTATTTTCGTTGTAAACATGGAATTGTGGTTTCATGAGGATTTTTTTAGTTCTTATCTAACTTTTAGAAATACTTTCTGAAAAATTTATGGATAAAGTAATATGACGTCTGGGACTGGCTTAAAATAGCCCCATGAGGAAATGGGTGGGGTGTAGACAAAACAAGGCCAGCTGCGGGCTGCATCCTTGCGGTGGTGACGGGCCGGGGGCTGGTTTGCACGGTCCCTGACGAGCGTGAGAAACTTCCACGATGAGCGTGAACTGCCCCGTGCCTTACCTTCCCCCGCAGGGCCCTCTCTGACCCCTGAGCCAAGAGGCTGGGCTGGGTGCACACCCTCCACCAAGTGGAGAACAAGGGGACCCACGGGGCATCTCACTTGCAATGATCTGCTGTCGACCCCTCGGGCCTCAGGGACACACGTGTCGGGGATCTTCTCTACGACTGTCCCAGCCTTGCCGTCACCTTCCTTCGCTTTCCTCTCCAGGACGGCCTTCCCGCTGGGGAGTTTAGGGGCAGGCAAAGGGGCACGGCGTACCCCAAACAACTCAGAGGGGAAAGGCCGGCAGGTGGAAGGCCTCCATTCGCCTGGCTCACCTGTGTCCCTCATGTGGAGTCTTCACAACCCAAACCCCGGGCCACGCCAGGGACAGAGGGTCACCTCTACCGACACCGGGCTTTTGCTAAAGCCGGCAGCCGCCACGCTCGCTGCCTCCCCGCCTTGTGTAACACAGGAAGCAGCCTGTTTTGATAAGACAGAGCTACAAGCTGGGAAATCAGATAAGCTGGGCTGGACAAAAGCGTTTCCTTTGCCGCATTCCAGGCCCAGGAGCCTGGTCTCGTTTTGGAAAGGTTAGGGGAGCCCAGGGCGACCTCGAAACGTCGGAGGCTGCACTGGCAGCCTGTGACGGTCCGGGGGCTCCATCACCGTCAGGAGAAGCAGCCACGTGCCAGACAGGCTGAGGGACTTTGCAGCCATTTTCCTGGCTCTAAACACCATTGCAGCGTTTCCTCTCCCAAGTCCCCGAAGTGTCAGTAAAGGTCAAACGGTCCCTTTATCCACTCGCTCTGTTGCCTTTGGTCCAAATCTCAGAAACAGACACCGGAAGCGTCAAGTAGAGACTTAGGTGAGGTAGAGGTACCCTGACTTCTGCAGCCCCCGACGGCGGGCATGACCTCAGATAAACACCAGCAGCAGCTCCCCAAACAGAGCCCCTGAGCTGTGAGGTCGGCCCAGGGGTGAGGCTGGTGAGAGGCACAGGGCCTAGGAGACCGGAGGGGCCGTGATCGCCTGAGACGTGGCTGGACGTGGGCCAGGGCTGTTGACGGGGACGGAGGCCACGTGCCCATGTGGGCAGCCTGGGAGCTGCTGGGGTCCCCACCGCCAGAGAGCATGGACCTCGATGTCACCGTGTGGTCTGGCGTTCAGGCTGAGCTGCAGTGGGGAGGCCAACATGCACAGAGGCCGGCAGGGGACAGGCACCTGGGCCCTCAGCTCCCGCTGCCCTGCCACTTCCCGGGGTTCGAAGGTGTGTGAGGCCTGGGGTCGTGCTGAAAACTTGGAAACGTGGCTGGAAGGCGTGGGTGGAGCACGTGCCCCAAGGAGGGAGGAGACGAAGGACGCAGAAACCGGGCATCGTCGCGGCGTCAGCTTAAAGCCGCTGGCCCAGCGGGCACCACATTCGAGCAGTGAAGCTTCCTGCAGGTGCTTCAATCAGAATTGAGAAAACACCGGCGTCCTTAGCAGACACCGATTATTATCAATTACGATGGTGACGATGACTTTTTACTTCCTCCAAACCCCCCCGGTGCCCCTAGCACCAGGCAGTGCCCAGCGCCAGCCGAGGTACACAGGGGCCTGAGACAAAAGGAAGAATGCACGCCTCTGGGTACACGTGCTTATGGGTGTTTTTAATCGTTTTTCTGGAACATTAAAAGTATTTGAGAAAGATGTTGAAAAATTGAAAAGTAGGCACATTAAAATTCACAATGTTATTTTAAGTTTAAATATTTTATTTATACCAAAAAGAATAGTTATTATAATTTAACGTTATTGGATTTAATGGAATGGAAATAAAGGCATTGATAATATTTTCAAAATGCACTTCTGAAAAAAAAAATAACCATTAACTGAAAAAAGACAAAGCCACACGTATGGGGACATGTATGGAAATGCAAGAAAATACAGTGAACACACACCAGTGTTCACAGCAGCCAAAAAGTGGAAACAACCCAAAAGTCTCTCAACTGATGAAGAGACAAACAAAATGTGGTCCATCTACACAATGGAATATCCTCCAGCCAAAGAAACCATCGACGCTCCAGCGTGCGCCGAAGCGGGATGAACCTTGGAAACGCCAGCTGAGTGTTAAGAGGCCCGTCACACAAGACACAGGTCGCACGCGCGCGCTACGTGGAACCTCCAGAGGGGCCCATCCATGGGGACGGAGAGAAGGTTGTGGCTGCCAGGGGCTGGGGGAGGGTTTCCCTGTAGTGATGGGATGTCCTAGAACTCCACAGAGGGGGTGGCGGTGCAACACTGTGAACCCACTACACGCCACACTGAAATGCCTAAGCTCTTGTGAATTTCACCTCAATGCATGATTCTTTCCCTAAAGGCGTGACACACAGAGAATGCATGAAGTTAACACTGATGGGATGACCTAGATCAGTCAGATGGGACGCGTTTCCCAGCGGTGACGTGGAGATGTCTCTTAATGCGAAAGATGACAGCAGCATCCCCACCTTCCATGGATGGCGGGAAGGGCTGGAACCCCTGAAAGACCGTAGACACACTGAACTCCACAGAACTGGATTCAAACTCAGTTCAACTGCTTCTGCCTCTGACACCAGGCACGATGCTTACCCTCTCTGAGCCTCACGCCCCTCGTCTGTAAAATGGGAATAAAAGCAAAATAATGTAATGAAAGTGCTCAAAATGCAATCGACTCTTAAGAGGCAGCTGTGTCCCACCTCCTCCGTCAGTGACACCGCAGTCCTCGGACACCCACATACCTCGGGTTTCCAGCACGTACACGATGCTTGGGGCTCAGTTAAGTCCTCCAAGATTTTCCTCTGCAAAACAAATTTTTTTCTGACTCTACACAGAAATGCATTGACTGGGTTCTTACATGTGAATGGCAGTGACAGTAACAACTAGACTATGTCTTCGGCCTGAGTTTCATAAAAAATTAGAGCAATGTGCTCCCCCATTTTACAAAGACGCACTCGATTTACAGGCAGAGTTCTGCAGCCCGTAAAATCCCTCCGCGTTGCCGTGGTCCTCGGCAAATGGGCAGGAAGCAGGGGTGTCAGCCGCTCGTGGTGAGCTTTCTGGGCTGCGGGAGGGGAGCTGGGCTCGGCCGGGGCCTGGAGGGCAGCAGCCCCTCGCCTGCACCCAGCCGCTGCCACCCTGCCCCCAAATCGCAGCTGCTCCCCGGGCACACTTGGCGAGCCACACGTGTGCTGAGCCTAAGTTAAACCCCTGGACGTCATTAGCTCATCCTCACCCCAGAACATCCCGACCTCTGTCCCCTTTCCCAGCCCACCAGGCCGGCCTCTCCACCTGAGCCCAGCCTCCTGTAGATTACGGGGTCGGGCTCCAGGGTCACATGTGAACTCAGATCTTTCTGGGCGAAGGGGCACACAGTTTCCTCCCACCAGAAAGGGTAACTTCAGAACCTGTATGTACATTTTAATGACATGTTCTGTAGACAGTATGCAATTACATATACTAGTGACCTTGAAGGACACTCACCAGTTTTGCACCCACCCCAGCAGCCCTGCGCACACATCCCTCAATGGCTGTGGACATCCAGATCCTTAAGATGCTCTTTGAACCAACTTAACTTTCTGGTTCCCTTGTTAATCACCTAATAAATATTTGACACTTGTTCGTTCTATATCTGCACGACAGTCAGGTTTTGAAATTTTAAAAACTACACTTTGTCACACCCACAGACAGAAGGACAGACCATCACTTAAGGCAGCTCTGGGCAGGAGCCTGGTGAAGACAGTCCACCTGGCTCTGCGGGCCTCAGGAAATGTACCCCAAGGTCATGTGTTGCAGTCTCGGCGGTGCTGGGACGGCCTAACAGGTCTCCCGAGGGCACTGTGACCGCCACCTCTCGCCTGGCCTGTCCCTGAAGGTTAGAAACCGACTGTGCGTGTGTTACAATAGCGGGTCAGCTCCACGCTCCTGCAGCTGCTGTAAACGCTTTGGATCCCCCCCAGAGGAATATTTCTAGACCTCGTCAAGCTCATGCCAAACCAGGTTTTTCTGCATTAACTAAAGCAAAGCTCTTCAGTTCGTTTAAAGGTCAGGACTCAGACCAGCACTTCTACATTTCACCGGAGTTCACAATCTCAGATTCAGTTTCTGTCGGCGGGTGGGTGGGTTCAAACCTGAGGCTGTGCCCTACTCTGCTGTCCTCAGACCGCCTTCCCCATCCCGCTGTGTGAGACCAGCCTCGGAAGGCAGATCAGACCCAGATGCTGGCGCGCCACTCTCACCGCTGCCCTGCAGGGACGTGCCAAATCCTGGTCCGCAGAGGACCGGCCTGGAGCCCCACGAGACGAGCAGCTGCGGTGACGCATGCAGGAGGCCCAGGCCCATCTTCCTGGTCCCTGACACGTGTGTCCCCGTCACCAAAGAGGACAAGCCTCAGGGACTTCACAGCTGCCTCAGCATCATGACTTTCGTCCTTCGTCAGCTGAGCCACAAATGACACAGCTGGTAGCCCACCGGGCGCCCGCCCCTGTCTCAGCGGCCCAGGCCGGGGCACAGCAGAAGCCCTGCTCTCCCTGGAGAGCCTCGGAGGTGACCACCCACCTCCAGCCCCCCCGGGCCCCCTGATGCGCCTGGCTGTGTGCTCACACACTGCTTTCCCCAGAGAAACCTGAATCTTCTCCTAACTCCTTGTGTGGAATTAAATGAGCCGTCTCAGCCTTCAGAGACAGTCTGCCAGACGAGACGGTCATCGACATAGTTTTCTATACGAATAAACTAAGTTATATGACTTTTCAAAGATCCTGATGGCTGTTACAGATAGAAGTCATCCAATAATTCAGCCCAGCAAACAAGCAGCCCTAATCACCTTTGAGACTAGGCCTGTCTGGCCCCAGACATCCGCTCACGCCGTACCGCACACGCTCGGCCTCCCCGATGCCAGGAGAGGCTCCGGGGAAGGTGCTTCGTCCACGTGCAAAGCCTGGTGCCAGCGGAGGGGCCCAGGCTCACCGCCAGCCTGTCCTCTGTTACCTGCTCAGAGCTTCCCTTCCGAGCTGCTATAAAAGCCCCCCTCTTTGCAACAGGGCCTCCCCCTCAGAGGGGCTTGCCGACGTTCAGTGTTTGTGGACTTGTTATATCAGTAACACATGCTCGTTGTAAAAGACAGAACAGGTGCAGAGATGCAACAATACAGTAAAAAGGGACCATCCCCTCCCCCTTCCACAGGTAGCCACTGTAAACAGCGTGTCCCCAGACACCCATGACAGCCCACGGACCGCGCGGAGACTGCATCCCGCACAGGCAGGCTCTCGGGCAGCCGTGGATCCGGGGGTGCGTCCGGGACCTGGGGCAGGAAGCAGAGGTCTGGCAACCATGCATCTCCCCCATTCTAGGCTGCCACCACCCTCAAGTCCCATTTCCCAGCACACTGAAAACTCCCGAAAACTTCAATGTTTCGGCAAATGGCAACTGAACAGATGGTCAGTATCATACTGAGGTATTGGGAACCACAAAAACAGAGTGGGAGACTGAAGGTGAGGAGAAATCCCCACACGTAGCGCGACAGGGTCCTGGGGTACCTTCAGTGCTGTCAACTCAGCGGTGATAGACGAGGCTGTTTACTCACCGGCTCTGCTGGACCCTTTGGGCTGCCAGCGCCCAGCCCTGCTCTCGGCCGCTGCACGCCTGCCACCGCTGCCACGGCTCCCGGGCCCACCGCCCAGTGTCCCGCGGCCCCCTCCTGCCGAGGCCCAGGCCCTCCCCGCCGGGCTGCCTCTAACCAGAGGGAAGACACCACTGACCCTCCCGGAAGCCAGGCTGACGAGGACCCAGAAAAATCCGTTCATCGTTATTTTGCCTCAACTTAAAATCTGCTTCGAGTGTGTTCAGACCTAAAACAAAATTTACCCAGGAGGCCAGTAGATACAAAAAAGACATTTTCTATCAGGCTTTGCAAAAGCCCTATCTTTGTCACAATGATAAAGTTAAAAGTCCGCCTGGAGCTTTGTGGGGCGATGAGCAGGGATCTGCCCTGACCCCCGAGTCCCACATCTCCTGGCACCAGAGGTCGTGTCTGGCACCGGAGGAGGAGGGGCCCCATGAACTGTGACCCCATCTGAAGGTCGCTGCAGCAAAAGGAGACCAAACCCTGCAAATCGAGTCAGGGTTTCAGATCTTTAGAATATAGTCTAAGCCAACTTACATAGTTTTCAAACAAACATTTTATCAGCCAGAAGGGAAAAAATGTTCTGAAAAAAAGCTACTGATCTAGAAATTCTAAAAATGTAAACTTTCCTGTCGTGGTACATTCATCTACACCTCCAGCACGAAAGTTCTTCTAGATAACGAGCATCTGTTGCATTTTGTCTGCCCAGCAACTTTCCCTTTTTGGAGGGGGCGCTGCCCTGCCGGCAGGGCTGCCAAGCAGACTGCGCAGGACAGTGCGAGGGAGAGGGGCCCCCGCTCCCGGGTGTGCGCGCCGCCCACGCCAGGCCGACCGGACTCATCCCTGGAATTCCAGCAGGGGCCCTGCAGAAACACGCGTGGAGTCCTCTGGGGGCGGGGACAGCACAAGCCCAGAGCAGCTGTGCCATCCCCTCCACTGCCAGAGGACATGTTACCTGCGGGAAAGCCAGCGAGTCCCGGCATCGCCGGAGCCCTGCGGTCAGCGCAGGCCCGGACCAATGGGCTCCACGTGCAGCCGCACTGGCCCAGATGGACACACCTCTGAAATCTGCAAGTGTCCCAGAAGTTACCCCGGGAGACGGCCCAGGGCTCACGCTGCGTCCCAAATGCAGGTGCAAAGCGTCCGTGCTCTAGCCCGCTACACCGTCACCCCTGTCTCGGCCCCTAGCCCTGCAGATCAGGGAGCTGACCCTGTCCCAGGCACGGGGCCGTCGTCCAGGAGCCCCAGCCTCTGCGTGATTCTCAGTCCCACGAGGTCCCTCCTGTGCTAGGCCTGAGTGTGGGGACGTTTCCGGATTGAACCAATACCTGGTCAGGGGAAGCCCCTCCAGCGATAGACACACCCGACAAAGACCGTGTCGGAAGCCACAGCCGTGCTCCCTTCGTGCCTCCACGGAGTCCCCAGTCACCACCTCGTCTTACTGCCCCACACACCAGGAGGCGGGACCTGTGTGGCACTACGTCATAGATTAGGAACCTGGGCGTGGAGAAAGGTGGCTGCCAAGGCCGCGCTACCCGGGGGCGGTGAACCACATCTCGGCCCTTCCCTCCATCAGCTCTGCAACCTCCCCGGGCCCAGGACTGGCACCCAGGCCTCGGGCTAGGCTGAGGCTCCACGTTTCAGACAAGGAGGGCTTAACCAGGCTGGGTAGCCAGCCCTGCCTGGAGACGGGTGTTGCTTCTCCAGCAGGGCCCCTAGAGCGTTCCACAAAACCACTTACACGTGGACACTTGGCACAAAAACGCTTGTAAGTCACAGGCCGCCAAGGGGCCCCCAACCGGGCAGAGGAGGGGGAGCGACCGCCCTGATCTGCCCTGGGCTGAGGGGGGTCCTGAGACCCAGGGCTAAACTGGGAACATCCCTAGAAAACCGGGACAAGTTGGTTCCCCCGCAGGAAGGCCCTGAAGGGCTTTTCCACAAAAGGACTTTCACCTCAGTGGGGTCTGACCACCTGATTCACGCTGGTAAGCAGTGTTTCTCAAACTTTCAGACCATAACCCACGGTAATGAATACATTTTACACCATGATCCAGTGTGTCCTCAGAGAATTACAGTGGAAATAAGAACTCCCATCTGATAAAACTCTGCTACCCTCTATCCTGCATCAGTAAAAACTGCAGGTTAACAAAATACTAAGTACCTACCAGTGGGTACAAAACATGGTTTGAACTTTTAAAAACTTCATTAAAATATGACTGGAGGCCTCTGCTTCTGGACAAGACAGAGTCACACGGCCCAGATTCAACTTCCCGTCTGATTTACCAGACTGAGTCTGAAACAACTGAAAAAACAGACAGATCTATGAAATGACAGTATTCCAGACAGTGACATCAGGCAACAGAGGAGAGCGACCCTGAGGGACAGGACACAGGTGAAGGTGGGCCCTAGCACTGCCCGGCTCCCACCGGGATCTCTCCCGCTGCGGCTACCTTGGGTGGAGGGCACCGCAGTCTGCTGACTCCCTGGAGAGCATGAGAGGAGAGTGCCGCCCGAGAAGGGACTTGTGGGATCTGCGGAGGCCCCTCCGCTCTTCGGCTGAACGATCACAATCTTGGGCAGAGACTCCCAAGGCTGGGAAATGGTTAGAGGGCCCAACCCCGTGGTTCTCACGGGCGGGGAACAGTTGCAGTCTCTTCCGCCAGAGCGGGACCTTACACTCAGGGGCATTGGAGAAACTGACAAGGACTCTGCCGTGGAACTTCAGCCCTGAGCTGAAACCATTTCGCTCTGCTTCTGCCCAAAAAGGTTTCAGGCAAACCTCTAGAGATCAGCAAAAGAAAGCATAACAATAGAAACTATCAAAATAATACAGAGGCGGGAAAAGATGTAAAAATGTAAACCGGAGCGTTCAGTGAGCTCTGGGAAAACTTCAAGTGGCTGTACGCAGGGGCCACTGGAGTTCCCAAAAGGGAGGAAAGGTCGGAGAGACATAAAGCAATATTTGAAAAAAAAACGGCCAATTTTTTTTTTCCAAATTTGATGAAAACTGTAAATTCACAGATCCAAGAAGCTCAATGATCTCCAACAACAGAAGTGTCACTAATTAATTAAAGCTCTGGCGGAAATCCGTACTGAAGAATTTTCCACCCCACCCAGATTTCTGAAGCCAGGGCTTCTCCTTAAGAAGGACAAGCAGGAAGATTAATGTGGTCAGTATTCTGTGTGAGCACCTCCGTGTTTGCGGCAGCCTTTGAGTACTAGGCGTTGGAATCGCCGGCTGACAAGGGAGGCCCCGGAACTAGTTCAGGCACAGGTGCAGACGACCCAGCTATTAAATTGTTAATTCTCTTTGCAGAGCCTTCTGGAGAACATCCTTCTCCTTGAATTTAACATATTAATGCTCACTACCCCACCTTCAAACCTGTGACGTCAAAGCATCTACCAGCAGCGCCGGTTCATCCTCCCACAAGGGAAGGCGGAAGAACCGGTGCGGACCCCGCGCTGAGCCCACCGGCCGCCCAGTTGGGGGCGGCTGCCCTTTCACCTTCCCCTTGGGGCGCGGTTTCCGCGGCAGGATTCCCCAGGGGGCGGCGCAGGCCCCCTCCCCGCGGTGCCGGGCTCGCTGTCCGCTTCGGTCCCCCGAGTGGTCCGCTATGTTTTGGTTTTGCTTGTTTGTGTGTGTGGGTTTTTTGCCTGTGACTTTGCGAAATATTCCGGGACGAGAGACAGAAAGTCTTGGTCTCCGAGAACTAACAGAATGCTGCTTTCAGCTGAAATATCTACTGGGAACCCTCAAGGTTTCCAATGTCATCACTATGAAAACAGAGATTACAAATGGACATCATTCGATCTGGCTCCCTGGACCCCACTGGGACTCGGTTTGACTTCAGTTCATCTTTTCTTTGGTGGGTTTTAAGTCTTGAGAAAATGTGCC
>NW_020837959.1:348036-420738 GCF_003676395.1 Aethalodelphis obliquidens
ATGTGACCTTCAGAGCCGCCCGCACGGGATGACCGGAGCCATCGCCCCGCGGCGCCCGCGCCTCGCCACGGCCCCGCGGGCGCTCTGACCGCGCGCGCCCGGCTGCCGGCCCCGGTCTCAGTCCCGGCCGTCGTCCCCGTCCCCGCCCGCCATGCCGCCCGGGCCCGCCGCCACCCTGGGCACTGCGCTGCTGCTGCTGCTGCTGGCCTCCGAGTCCGCGCACAGTGAGTACCGCGCGGGGCCGCGGCGCGGGCTGGGCCGGGGGACCCGTCCCAACACCCCGCCACCCCGGGGGCGAGGGGAGCCCCGGTGCCCGCGCCCAGACCCGGCCCCGTGCGCGCCGACCCCGTGCGCCCTGGCCCCGCCGCGCTGACGGCGTGTCCCCGCTCTCTCCCGCCCGCGCCCGGGAAGCTGTGATCCTGCGGGCGCGCGAGGCGGCGCAGTTCCTGAGGCCCAGGCAGCGCCGCGCCTACCAGGTCTTCGAGGAGGCCAAGCAGGGCCACCTGGAGAGGGAGTGCATCGAGGAGCTGTGCAGCCAGGAGGAGGCCCGGGAAGTGTTCGAGAACGACCCCGAGACGGTGAGCGCGCGGGCGGGGGAGGTGTGCGCCCGGCGCCTGGGACCGCGAGGTGGAGCAGGGCAGCCGGGTCCCCTCGAGCGCCGTCCCTGCGGCGCCGCATTTCCGGGGACACCGTCCGTGCGCGCACGGCTGGGAGCCTCGGCGTCTGCGGCAAGTCCTTCGGCTGCAGGGCACATCCAGACCCTTATTAGGGGGGCGGTCGGCGCGGCGGAAGGGCAGGGTCTTAGGCGCCGGGACCCGGGCCCACCCTCAAGACTCCTCCTTCCGAGGCCCAGTTCTGCTGGTGACGCCAGGTGCCGCCTTAGCTGGAGGGGGGTGGCGGATGTCGGCGGGAGGTCCTGCGGACGCCCTGCAGTCCTCTTCCCTCGGCAAGCCTGTGAAAGCAGCCGCTTTGAAAGAACCGTGCAGTGATATGACAGCTCAACCGGGATGCCGCAGGGTCCGTTTTAAAATGTAAAAGAAATAAATGGTTTAAAAAGAAGATCAGTTTCCTACCTCCCCGCCCCCTTAGCTAGACTGGAGCGGGGCGGGGAGCTGCTCACAGCGCCCTGATCCGCAGCAGGAGGGATGGAGCTTTAGCTTCAAAGGCGTGAGGGCTGGAATTGCTGGCAGCAGCGGCTCCCGCGGCAGGAGGACGGGAGTAGAGCTGGAGCACGTACCGTGGAGGGTCGGGGGCGGTCCGAGTGGACAGCAGGGACGGGCCCAGGTCCCGCCGCCTGTGCGCAGCCCCTGCGGAAAGGTGCACTCGCCGAAGCAGCTGGTGCCTTCAGGAGCCCGACGGGCTGGCTCAGGACAGATTTCTATTAATAATGTCCTCGGAGAATGCGGGGTGGCTGGGCACCCGACCGCAGGGAGCAGCCCCGGTGTGGCCTCCGCGTCAGCGAAGGAGCTGTACCATCTTCGGGGAGGGGAGAGGGGGTGGCGGTGCCCTGGGGGACCTGAAGCGCGCCTGTCTTTGGGAAGTAGGACTGATGGAGATGGGGTGGGCTTACACTGCGTCGCTTCACACCGAGAGGTCAGGGTGATTTCACAGCTGGTTTTGGTTCTACGGGAAGTTTTCTTTTAAAGGATTCTTCTGGGATGAAATAAATGTCTCGTGTAATAAACAAATGGCTGTGAGGCCCGTGGGCTTTTACTTTGACTCCCGTTTCTGACCGGTTGGTTTGACCATCCCTTCAGTCCCCTTTCCGAAACAAGCTTTATACAGGGATGGCCCAGCTCTGCCTACCTTCCCTCTGGCCCAGCGCGCGGCGGCGGTGGCTGAGCCGTGACAGGCACTTCTGCTGCGACTCTATCCTCAGTGTCCGCAGCAACGCGGTTTGTTTTGCCACCGGTCTCTTTTGGCCTGTTTGCCCGTTTCTTTGATGGTGAGTCCCGGTGGCCCAGAGGAGCTGGCATGGCACCTGCGGAGGAGTTCTGAAGGTCCCGCGGTGGGCTGTGTCCCTGCCCTGCTGCGGGATTGTGTGCCGGCTGCAGTCCCGCCAGCCCCAGGCCCAGCCTGGAGCGCTGGCTTGTACAGAGTGTGGGACGGGCTTGCAGGTGACGAGACTTGAGGGCGACAAGGCCACCACCCACGCCGGCCTGCCCCTGCCCTGCCCCCGTCCCTGCTTTCCAGGATGGAAAGGCCTTGGGCCTGGGCACACTGCACACTAATCGCTGCGCCACCCTTCCCAGAGCCATCCCCCCTGTGACTTACGCTTTAATTATAACTTTGTCTACAATGGATGAAATGAAGACGAGACAAGGAAGCCGTGCTCACAGCCCATGACTTTAATGAGACGCCGCCATTTCTGTGCAGGGACTTTGTACTTCCCTCAGCGTCCTGACTTCCCTCCCTGCCGAGGTGGAGTTGCTGTGACGCTGGGGGCGTCCTCTCTCACATCCACCCGTCTGCCCCATCGGGAATTTGTGAACTCCTTTCATATCAAAGCCATCTGTAACTTTCCAGACTTCTGTCCTCCTTTCTGGCCCCACCCCCAAATCGTAATCCCATCTTTCCCTTTATTTACCAGCTTCCCTTGCAGTCAGTGCAAACCCCCGCGTCTCAGCGCGCACCTTGCCTGCTGTGTGGGCCGCTGTGCAGGCTGCTCGCTCCGTCTGGTCTGGCCCTTGGCTTGCTGTCCTTTTCCTCAGGAGGTGCCGTGGAGGGCTGGGAGGAGCCCAGCTAGGGTCGCGGGTTGAGGCTGGTGGTGAGGGGCTCCTGCATGTCCGGCCCCGCTCTGGTCGACCAGCTGCCCCTCCAGGTGTCCACACCATCCTTTCCCTCACTTTGGGGAGGTCCCAGACTCCAGGGACCTGGGATCCCTGGGAAACCCTCCAAACACAGCTCACTGCTAGTACACCTTTGCAGAAACAGCGCTTTTGAATGCGGCCGTCCTGTGGCATCGCCGGCGGGCCCCTCTGCCCCGCACAGCTTGGGGCTCTCTTGAGAAACATGAATTCCTCGCCTTCAAATGTTGTTCCTTGTGAGTGTTCGCGGGGGTGACCCAGGATGAGCGCCCTGACCTTAGTTCAAAGGTCAACGGACCTGGTTCTGTGACCGTCACGGGACCTCCCGCCAGCGTCCCGATGTGTGATGTGATCACAGCATCCGCTGGGCTGTGATCCGCTCGCCTGCTCAGGGGGGTGCTTGGAGGAGAAGCCAGTCCTTACCTGCCAGGGTCACCTCTGGGGCTGGCCTGTCCTCTGTGTGTCTGGCCGTTGCAGCCACACACACCTGTTGGAGCAGAGGAGGCCGCACTGTCTTTCCTGTTCAGTTCCTGGGGCTCTGGGGGCCGGGGAGGGGGGAGGGGGGAGGACGCCCTGCCCCCTGAGCTGGGGGCTGGGGCACCTGGAGCCGGCCCTCTGGACGGCAAGCCGCCCCTGGAATCCGGAGGCTGTGCCCTCTGTGCTGGGTGTGTTCTAGGCTCTTCCTGCCGGGCGAGTTGTTCCACCCTGGGCCTGGGCCGTCTTCCTCTTTGGGGATGGAGGCGTCTGACAGATAGAGCTCTCCTTTGAGCAGGTAGCTGCGGGCACCTTCCCGATTCCTGGGGTTAAGGGAGCCTGGGGGCCTTCCTGATGCAGGTGTCGCCTGCTTCCCTCCTGCTGACCAGGGTCTCCTCCACATTCTTTGGGGCCGCGGGGGGGGGGGGGGGGCCCCCCCCCCCCCCCCCCCAGAGCCGGCGATTAGATTCCATCCTTATCTTGTTTTCCTTTCGCATTGTTACCCTCTCTTCCTGGCATTTCCCTCATTCTGGCCTCTTGTCCAGAGGACTCTGGGTGCCAGGCCCCCAGGCACCCCTGCTGGGTCTCCGGAGCTCTCCCAGAAGCTCACGGGGCCAGCCCAGCAGTCACCTTCCCGCTTAAGTCCTTTAAGGCCAGTGGGTTCCAGACACCGATACCATTGCCCGTGGCCTCCAGAAAGGATTCTGGACGAAAGACTTACCCAGCCCGACCTGCGGCCCCGCATGGGTCACCACCTCCCAGCACCAGTGCCGCCCGAGGCCTGCGGGTCGGGAGGAATTCCAGGTCCTGGGCCTTGACGCCATCACCTTGGTTAGTTTGAGATGCAAACAACAATATTCACAGTGTTTGCAGCTCGGCCGGCATCCCACCCACAGGGCCCCTCTGCCTCCAGTGCAGCCCAAGCCTGACCTCTGACCTCGCATGTTCACCCCACACCCCGTGTCTCTCTCTGTCTCTGTCTGGTGGTGTCTACTTGTCTCTCTGTCTGTCTCTGTCTCTCTCCCCCCACCCCACCCCCGCTCTCTCAGACATGGGGGCCCAGTGGTGGTGATACTTCCCTACCCAGGAGGGTTTTCGGGGTGCAGTCAGTTTCAGAGCCCTGCAGGGCTGCCGCCTTGTCTTGAACTGCATCTGCCCTCCAGGGACACCTGTCTTCCTGAGACCCCAGAGTCTCTGGGGACAGCTTGGGGAGGGGCAACCCCGAGGTAGGTGGAAGCCCCTCCCTCAAGTCTCCCCTGTTGGGGTGGCCTAAGGGGTCTCAGGGGTCCCAGCAGGAGCGGGGAGGGGGCCCTCGTCACCCCCAGTGACCTCCAGGACAGCCTCGGGCCCCCTGCCCCCCATGCCTGGACAGCAGCCCCTAACACTCACTTGGACGCTCAGACACGCACTTGCACACGCCCCGCTCCTCCGTGCCACACCGGGGTCCGTCGAGGAGTGTGACCAGGCGCCCTCCCTGTGCAGATCCAGCCCCAGCTCCTGTGCACCTGGGCAGCCCCTTGCCCCCGGGGCTGCCCAGGCCTCCCCACTGGGCCCCGTCCCTCCAGGGCTTCCTCCCCTGGAGGCCCAAGGAAGCGGGCAGGGCAGGGCAGGGTCTCCGAGTCGTAATGTTTTCTCCAGAGCTGGCTCGGCACGGCTCAGAGGCTGCGGACGGCTGGTTAGATGGGCCCGCATTCAGGCCCCCAGCGCGGGGCCTGCCGCCCCCCGGGTGGCCTTGAGGGAGAGACAGGCTCTGTCTGGACCCCCTTGGCTGCCCCTGTGCCTACAGACGTGCTTGTTTTAGTCCCGGGGGTCGGCCCGGCCCGGAGCTGGCCCTGCAGTGTAATGACAGGGCAGCCCCCTAAAAGACACCTCGTCCCAGCCTGCGGGCTTAACGTCTGGAAAACCAATTCAAGACGTTTTGAAAGTCACCGCAGGTCTGCCTATGGGACTTAGGAAGAACACGCCCTTTAAGAAGCTCATGCTTCTGGCCTGTTTCTCGAGGTTCTGAGGTGCTGGGCCGGGACGTCGCGAACCCGGCCAGGCGGTTACTTTGCCCTGGCTGCACTGGCAGGTGTCTGGTGTCTTCGTGCTGCTGCTTCTGTGATGCAGACTTGGCTGTGGTTTGATATTTGATGTTGGGGATACTCTGCCCCTTCGGTGGTTGTTTTAGTCCAGTGATTTCGCTGCGATCCTGGTGCGTGTACACCTGTAAATTTTGACCCTGAGAGAGTGCAGTTTATTAAGTTTTAAAGTCAGTTTTAAGGAGGTGTTGGAAGTGGACGGAGTTCTTTATCTGCCTCTGAGAAAGGCCCTTTGCCCCAATTAAAAACACGTCCTTCAAAGGAGGTAGTGATGTGTTTCCATCACACTTGTTATTTTCTTGGACTTTCTGTTTTTCTTCCAAAATTCTAGGTGAAATTAGTCTCCTTCCAGTTAGTGCCCATGATAATAAAATACATTCTTTCCACATCTGTCCCCAAACCCTACCACCTAAACCCAGTTCTCTGAGGACCTCTTCTGGGAATGCTGTGCCCTGTGGAAATCCCACAGCTGGGCTGGACCAGCTCCCAGGGCGTCCGGGAAGGTCACTGCTGCAGCCACGGGGCCGGAGGCCAGGCTGGGGCCGCCTGCCCAGCACAGCCACAGGTACAGCCCCCAGGGGCCTCTGTGGTTTGGACACACGTTTCTTTAGTGCCACGCTTCGGGTTGAAATGGAAAACGTGTTAGGAGGTGGCTGTTGGCAGTTGTCGGGGGCAGGGCGCCTTCTCCCGTGGGGTGTGGCAAACCCTGACCCCTGACCCCTGACCCAGGTCTGCACCCACCACATGCCTCCTCTGAGTCTCTCCTCGTTCACACCAGCCCATCCTGTGCTGCTCGGAATTGAACGCTCACGTGTGCGGGGCCGTGGTTCAGCAGGGACCCGAAGGGGCCGAGGTGCCCTTCCATCCCCTTCCAGAGGCCAGGAACGGGCTGGAGCTGCCCACTCACAGAATCTGTCACGGGACCTCAGAATGCTGCTTCGGGCGAGAGCCTGAGCCATCCCGTGGAGGCGCCCCTGAGCTGCGGCCCGGGAATCGACAGACTCAAGGGAGTCAGCTCATTAGTGGGAGGACCAGGGGGAACTCAGGGCTGACCCCCGAGCCCAGGTGTCTGCGGCCTCCAGGGCGAGCCTGGGTCCCGTCTGCACAGCCTGCTCTCAGGGCCTCCTGGACACACTACCTTTGCACAAAGGCTGTGTTGGAGCTGCGCTGTTTGCCCTGATAACTTGTCACCCTGTACTCTGTCCAGCATTTTATTTGGGGGTTTTGCATGATGGGAAAATACATCATTTTGGTTTTCCTGAATTCACGTAAACAGGGAAGCATAACATTGCGTTTCTGACCTGACCATGCCACCCTCGCCTGCCCGTCTCACCCGCAGCACGAGTCCTCTGCAGCCCAGCCTGTGTGGGTCCCTGCGAAGGGACGGGTGGTCGCCAGCTCCTCCCTGATCCCCGGGCGAGGTCCACTTTCCTCTTGCCTCTTACTCACTCTCTCTGGCTTCTCACCTCCTTCCCCTCTCCTGTCGGTGCCGCTGCGGCCTCTCAGCCTCTGGACAAAGCCTGCGGCCCCCCGCTCCCCCCCGCCCCCGCAGCACACGTCCTGCGGCCTCCGTGGAGCATCTCTGGTGCTACCACTTCTGCCTCCTCGGGGCCCTCCCAGGACAGGCCGACGTTCCGTCCCACCTGCTGGGCCTCGGTCCCCATTCACACTGCCAAGCAGCCGCGTACGGTCTCTCCCTGTGGCTTTGGGATGACGCCTGAGCCCCCAGCCAGGCTGCCCAGCAAGCCCCCTCCTGGTGCTGGAGACCACGAGGGCCACGTCCCTGCCCAGAGCCCCCTGGTTCCCGCTCTGCCCCTTTGCTCCACAGGCTCCTGGGGGACACACTCTGCTCGCTGGCGCCCTGCTAGGGGCTGGCATCCTGCTAGGGGCTGGTGGGCATGGCTTTGCGGGTGGGAGGCAGACAGCGTCGTCCCTCCGCCTGGTCCCGCGCTGCCTGAGCTCCGCAAGGCCAGCTGCCACGTGTCGGCAGGGACAGGTCGGAGGGGACAGGAGCGTCCCTGCCTGACTCCAGGGAAGATGTGGTTTCCTCACTGCTGTGACACTTCAGCACAAGCTTACCCTTCCGGAGGCCAGAGTCTGAAATGCGTCTCTTGGGGCCGCTCCCTTCTGGAGGCCCCAGTAGGGAACCCACGCCTGCCTATTCCAGCTTCTGCAGGCGCCGCGTCCCTGGCTCGGGCCCCTCCTCCATCCTCCTGGCCGGCAGGTGGGCGTTCTTTCTACGTTGCCATTTCTGCATCTGTTGCTGCCTTTGCTGTTCCTTGTTGGCACACCCTGTGGTCCCCTGAGCCCCCGATGGCCCAGGGGAATCACCTCCTCCCAAGGTCAGCCGGTCAGCAACCTCACTGACCTTCGCTGTGGAGCCCACCATATTCACAGCTGCCGGGAGGTGGACCTGGACGTCTTTGGGGTCATTGTTGTGCCACCACAAAGGTGTAGGAAGGACTTAGCATGGGGTCCGGTGCTTAGAAATCCCTCAGTGCAGCATAGCCATGGTTTGAATAAAGTTTTGCTGGTTCACCTTCGTGAATCACATTTCCCAGAGAGAACGTGGCAGGCCTGGCAGGGAAGGCTTAGTACCCGGTGAGGCTTAGTATCCGGTGAGGCTTAGTAGTACCCAGTGTGGCTTAGTCGTTTCCTCTCCTGCCTGTGAGCACCCCAGCCACTCAAGTGAGCAGCATCGCTGCATTTGGCCTTGAGAACAAAGGGTTTCCGGGCAAAGCTGTGGATGACCAGCCAGTGCTGTGAAGGTGAGAGCCCAGCAGCCCCCAGAAGCCTCCGCCAGGAGAGCACTTTGGACGGGAAGAAGGGCCACTTCGAGTGAGCCACTGAAGACTGATCAGATTACACAGTGAGGGCACCGATCAATCTTGAGGAATGAAGCCGTAAATTATAGAAACAAATTTATTCCGTTTCATGCTTTACAAAATTGTATTATAAATGTAATTAGGCACTAAATTTTCAGAACAAAGAAAAGATTGAAGTAAGACTTTGGGGAGAGGCAGGGCATATTTTTTCGAAATAATAATGATTTTTAGAAAGCCTACTTTCTCCTTACCATAAATGGAGACATTTTTGCAAAAAGCGTTTGACAGCTTCACCCACAGTCCCACGAGCCTTTGCTAATCCTAGGTAATCAGGTTATTCTGTCTTGAAGCAGTCAGTCTGTGATACTTGCGAACTTTCTCTTCTATCGTTGTTAACTGGCCTAAACCCTGATTTATCAGTGCCTTTGCATTGGTTACTTCCCAAAACATTCTCACTGACTCATGAAATCTTGACTCACGGTAGATTTATAACTTTACTTTGCAGGTCATTACAAATGTGAAAATTGCACTCACTTTTCAAATTCAGCTAGCCTGGGATTTTTGCCTCATAAATTTGGAAACTGCAAGCAACAGTGGTTTAAACAAGACAGTTTTATTTATCTCTCGTGTAAAAGGTGGGAGGCAGGCTGCCCAGGGCTGCTCAGTCGTGGGGGCCCAGGGGCCTCCATGACCTATTTGTGCTCCACTGTACTGGTGCATGGCCTCTGTCTGCCAGGCCTCCTCATACACTGGGCAAGTTGCTGGAGTACCAGCCATCACATCTACATTCCAGCAAGGAGGCCAGAGGACCAAAGCGCTCCACTCTCTTTACTCAGTTTCACTCTCTGTGTGTATCTCATTGGCCAGAATTCAGTCACATGCCCACCCCTAGTTGCAAGGGAGGCTGGGAAGTGCAGTCCTGTAGCTGGGTGCATTGCAGCTCTAACTAGATCCAGAGTTCTCTTACTGAGGCTGGAGGGAGGATTGTGGATGCTGGATGGCAACTGCAGATCTCTGCTGTGGGGGGAGGTGTTTGGAAGCAAACCTGTTTTACGAGGTTCATTTCCAAGAGTATGTTCATGCCTGGCCGGAGACACCGTACTTAGCCACGTCACGGAGTTTTTGCACAACACGCCTCTCACATGGGTCTTTTTAGCTGCACTCATACAACCTGTGCTTGGAGGGACCAGCCCCGCTCTGCTGCCCTGGTTCTTGCCGCACACTGGGCCTCGGCAGTCGCCCAGCCCCCTGAGCCTGTCAGCCCGCAGCTGAGTGGTGAGCGGAGGCTGCCACCCCCTGCCTTGCGGCCCTGCTGACCCTGGCGGGGTGCGGGGGTGCCCAGGGCCTGTGTGCACGTGCTCCGCCAGCAGCTGGGGTGCAGCGGGTGCCCAGAGCAGGTGGGAAGCATGTGCAGAGGGATGTGCCGTGGGCAGGTGCAGGTTGCAGGGAGGGGCCGGTGGTAAGGGGACCAGGGTCTCCATGCCCCCGAGAGCCGCTGCTGCCCATACCAGGGCCCTGAGCATCTGGAGCAGCGCGTATCATCCTAACACTGATGTGAAGAGGACCCGGAGAACTGGGCCCCCCCGCTCGGGCCGCTGTCCCTGTCACATGCGTGCAGGTGGGGTGGGAGGGGACAGCCATGGGGATGGAGGGTGTACGTGCAGCTGAGGGAACCACACACACAGACGTGCAGAGCTGCAGCAGGGCCTCAGGGCCAGGGCCGGGGCTGATCCCAGCGTCACCCCTGCCACTGGGTGGTCATACCCAGGACTTTGTTCCAGGACCTCCCTGCAACGTGCACTTCAGTGTCTGAGGAAGGAGAGGACCCAGTGCCCTCGCGGGGTGTCTCTGGGGACTGCCCCCCTTGCAGGGTCCGCCCTGGGTTCTCTGGGTGGAGCAGGGCCTGGGGGATCCCAGAGGTCCATGTTCTGAGAAGTGGTGTCTGTGTTTCCTTCTGTCTTGTGGAGTCTTTTGCACCTGGTTTGGAGAATCTTAGCGGAATTGGGGAGAAAGGAAGGAAAAAAGGGTTTTGTGTGAACCGTACTAGGAGAATACGTGGGGAGCCGTGTAACGCCAGCCCCAGGGGTTAGGAGCCCTTCCGGGTCCCCGGGCGGGACCAATGGAGCCGGGGCACCCAGCTGCAGGAGGGCGTCTTCAGGGGCCGCTGTGAGCTTCACGCTCTTAGGAAGCCGAGGCCTCGGCAAGGGCAGTTCAGGCTGCCGTGACCTTGACGGTCTTCTGCCAGAAGACAGATTTGCTAGCAAGGCCGTGGCCAAAGGATTGGTCAGCCCTCCCGACTGGTCCCCAGGGAAAACACCTTTACACGTTTCATGTCAGTAAGCGAAGTTGTCCTGACAGCCGAGTCCCAGCCTGGTTTGTCAGAGCAGAGATGTTTGGAAATGACTTAGTGCTGTCATGTCCCAAAGGAAGTAATGAGTTCTCAGTTTACTGTTGAGAAGTAACCACACTGTGGTGTGAGGTGCGACTCTGGCCACGTTGTGTAATCCAGATAAAAGCCCAGACATTCCACGACAAAGATCCACGCACCACCGACACGGGCGTGTCTGCAGGGTAACGTCCACGCTGGCCAGCAGAGCCGGGAGCGGGAGTCCCCAGCCCATCCATGCGCAGGGCCAGGAAGCGAGGCCATCGGGTGAACAGTGGGACAGCATCAGGGCTGGATTCTCACGCCTCACCGGTCCCCGCAGGGACGTGGCCGGCCTCTGAGGAGCTCAGGGGTAAAGCAGATTTGCTCTCCTGAATGTGCGGGGGGCAGGTCACAAGTAGCAGAGACAGAGGAGGGGCTCACAGGGAAGTTTCTCCTGTAGCTCCAGAGCACATGCAGCCTCACTGTAGACCCCGGTGGACGCAGCTGCCCTTGGGCGCAGCTCCCTGAAGGAGCTTCGGGCCACACGTTCCCGTGCACAGACCTGCGGGAAGCAGGGCGGCACGGAGGGCTGCGGAGCCTGAGCTTTCACAACAGCAGGGCTCAGTATTAAAACATATTACGCGTTACTGTTAACTAGTCACGATCTTGAAGAATGGAACCTGCCTTTCCGGAAGGCTGCGGTGTGTAACCGTGTGTGTGATCGGGTGCTTGCCCCGCAGTTCTTCACCACGTTCAAGCCTGGTCTAATCCTCGGCTTCCTAAGCCTGAGCGGAACTTCCTGCGTCCATCCTGAATCTTATTTCAGAACCAAATTCCCTCCCTTTGCAAAGCCCAGTGGCCTCTGTTCTCCCTCTAACCCCGAAAGATGCCACGACCCCCGGGACCCTGAGAGCTCTCGTCACAGGGCCCCAGACTGGTCTGTCTCTCCGTCCCCAGCGCCAGCCGGTGTGGGACTGAAAGCAGGAGAAAGAAGCGCAGCCAGCCTTGTCGGGGGCCTGGGAGCGCAGAGGAGGGCAGTCGCCTCCTGCCTGCCTCTGTCACATTCGCGTGAATGTCACCTTCGCAAGTGTTGCATGAGTCCCAAGCTTGCTCTGATCCTTACTTTTCTTTGAAACAAGTTGAGTTTTACAAGAAGCATCTTTACCAGAACGCTACTTTATAAAAGCACATCTGAACGCGTCTTCGCGGGACGCCCCGGCCAAGCACGAGCGGAGGGGACAAGTGAGGCGGTGGGGGACCGGCAGGCGTGAAGCACGGGCCCCGTGGGGTCCGGCGCCCCCGCCCTCCCTGGGACGGGACTCAGTCAGACTCCACAGCCGGCCTGGAGCCTCAGTTTACTCATCTGTGATAATGGGGCTGATTAGCAAGACCCTCCTGGGAGGGTGGTCGTGAGCAAGCAGGTGACACCCAGCATCCGGCCCCTTGGTTCCGTCAGGGAGGGGACACAGGGCCAAACTGCTCCGCGATCGGCCCTGAGCAATCAGCCCTGAGCGGGACATCAGAGCGTGTGGGTCCCGGAGCTGCTGCCGGGATGGGCACAGGCAGGTGTTCTCTCACCTGACGTTCACTGCCCAGCGCCCATCTCTTAATTTGCAGTCATGGATAAAAGCACTCCCCGTCTACACCCTCCATCCCTCATCCAGCTGTTTGTTTTACAAGTACCGTAGCTGCTGGGAGTCCCACAGAGGCCTCCCATCTCCCAAGGGGCCCCTGCGGCCACCGGGGTCCAAGGCTTGCCTTTTTCTTGGCATGTTTCCTGTCTTCCTGAAAGGTGCTTCACCCGCACAGCATTGCTGGTTACCGCAGGTCTGGTGTCAGTGTGCAGACATCACTCTGCAGAAGCTGCGTGGCCCCAGGGACGCCCCCTCCCTCCGTCCCCTCCCCCAGCCCTCTCAAGGGCAGAAAGTGGCTTTCTGGGCAGCCGTCCTCCCTCAAGCACCTTCCCCCCCGGGCCTGGCCGTTCCTGTTGGAGGAGAGGGGTGAGGTTTGGTGGGCCAGCCGCCAGGGGGTGGTGCCCAGACGCCGGGCACTCTGCCGGTTAACCGCTGCCTTTTCTTTTTCTTTCTCCGCAGGAGTACTTTTATCCGAGGTACTTAGGTAAGTTGGACTCATTTCCTCCTTTTGTTTGGGGCCTCACACCTCATCACCGAGTTGTTCCCGGAAGGACCTGCTTGACCGCACAGTGAGTTGGGAGCTCTCCAGGGCTCACGGGACAAAGCCCTAGTTTGTGTCTTTTATACCATAGTGACCGCGTTAGTGTCACCTCCAGCCGATGCCATTGTTTGCAGACCTCTGCCCCACTCTGATTCCAGGCTCAGCTCGTTAACTGGAAATATGATTGCTTCCGTGGTTCTCGGGCTGTTTGGTCTCAGGACTCTGCCCTTGTGAAATCACTGAAGACCCCAGAGAGCTTTTGCTTATGCGGACCCTGGTTGTTGATACCATGTTATTAATTAAAGCTGAGGACATTAAAACGTGCTTTTGTTTAACTTGGACAACAGGAACGGGCAGGCTAACAGCCTTGGCCGTCGAGCAGTCATGGCGCTCCCCGAGCGCCAGTCATGTCTGTGTGTGGAGGCGGGGGGGCCTGGACTGGGGGAGAACGAGAGGAAAAAGGCCAAGGCGGTCCCGTGTTTTCAGGAAGACCTGAAAGTTCCCCTGCGAACTGTTCCTTAATCGACACTGTTTCAAGGGTTCTTTTATGTCTCTACTTATAATGAGAGAGAAGTATTCCAGGGCTTTCCTCTTTAATTGTGTGAAGCGCATTTTGGTAAATTTTCCGTTGCCCTTATAGCCTCGTAGAGGTACCTTCTGTGGGTGTGTATCTGGCAACAAGCATAGTGGACCTGTGATTGGCCTTGAGAAGCCCCATCCGGGCTCCCTGCCGGCCTTGCTCCCGGGTGCATGGCTTTGTATCCTGAGGCAAAGGCGACAGTGGCCCCCGGGCCACCTCCAATGCTATCCACTGCCTGTGCCCACATCCTCCGAGGCGCGGATGGGCAGCAGCGACCCACCAAAGGGCCAGTGAAGTGGCTCGACCAACACCCATTATGCCCAAGCTCAAGTTCAGATCATCCGGATGCTGTGGTCCCTCCCACCCCTGGCCTCCGTGTGGAGCACGCGGTCAGACAGCACAGAGGAGGAGGGGGCTAGTTCGCCAAAGAGATTGACCATCAAACCAAGGGTACTGTTTCCAAGCGGGGGTCAGGTTGAAATGGAGGCCAGCCCTCTGACCACGGTCAGAAGCTTCCTGAGTGCCACTGGAGAGCCTTCTGTACGACAGAAAGAACCCCACCAGGAGGCTGCAGGGGCCCAAGGCTCCTTGGAGACAGAGCTCTGCCCATGGGCGGAGACGTCTTCTCGTCTGACGGTGTTCCATGTTCCGTGTCAGCGTGACTAGTCTCCCTCCAGAGTGTCACGTCTGCTGGCCCCGTGCCGGAAGGTGACGCCCTGCCCTCTCTGTTTTGCAGAATGCATCAGTAAACATGGATCTCCGTACAAAAAGAACACAGATTTCATCACCTGCGTGCAAAGTAAGTCTGTCTCCTTCCTCGAAGCCCCTGCGTTTGGGGTCTTGGGGCTTTGCTATATTTCCATTGTCTTTGGAGCCACGGCACCTGCCTGATGTCCTCTCCTCTGCCCTGAACTTCCTTTTCTAAGCGAGTACGTGTTGGCTTTTCGAACAGGCAGGAAATTCGCACGGTATGAAGTGTAAACCTTTCACAGGTGGAGAGAAGGTGCATCCGGCCCTGCCTCCTGGTCAGTCAGGGGCCCTTTCGCCATGGCCACCGGTTCTAAGAATATTCTCAGACCCGTAGGAATGTACTCGGAGTCTCTTATTTCCACACAGGTGGCAGCTCCCTGAACCCATGACCCCACCGCCCTTTCCCCTCCACGTTTCGCAGACGCTTCCTGTGTCAGCACGAGCACGGCCAGCACGTGGGGCTGCGTCCACACTCGCGCTTGGTGGGCAGCGTGCTTGTTAACCAGTGTGCGCTGGCGGACACCTGGGCCGTTTCCAGTTTTTATACTGTAACAAGCAAAGCCAGAGTGTCCTCCTTGTCTGAATATATCTGCAGAATAGAGTGGACTTGCAGAGGGAAAGCTGTGTTCTTTTTCAGTTCTGCTGCAGACCCGGCCCCGTTACCCCCCACCCCGGTGGAGGGCGGGAGTGCCTCTCCCAGTACCTGCACCAGCCCAGTGTATTGCTTCTTACTTTTTTATATCTTTCAGTAGAAAAAGTGAAAAAAGACCCCCAGTCAATTCAGTTTCTTTTTTTCTTACTCATGAGTAAAGCTGAGCTTCATATGTTGAGGAACCTTGGGTTTCTTTTTCTGTGGGTAGTTTGTTCAGAGTCTTTGCCTACTTGCCTCAATTTGTAGGAGCTGTTGATATATTTTGCAAATTAGCCATGTGTACTAAAGGTAGCAAAATTTTTCTTCAGCTCATCGTGCGTCTTTATTATTATTTTAAATTATCATACGTAACACTGACACTTTGCACGAACTTTAGTCCACACGTAGACCCCCAGGCCCGTCTCAGCCGAGCCTGACTCCAGGCCCGGCTGTGGCCGGAGAGCTCTCTGATGTGACCACTTCGTCCCCGCCAGGCCCGGCTGTCAGCTGCCTTATTGCACCGGCTCCACCGGTGAGGAGACGGGCTCTGAGCGCACAGCCAGCCCCGCACGGGGAGCCCTGCGCTGCACGCGGGCCTGCACTGCGGGGTCGCCCAGGGCGGGTGGAAGACCGGGACTGGCACCAGGGCCTGGTGGGCAGGGCTCGGCGGCTGTGACCCGTCACCCAGCCTCCCACGTACCAGTCGCTGGTCTTGCCTGTCTCGCCCCGGGTCACAGACCCCAGCCCGGCCCAGGCGCACAAAGGAAGTGAGAGACTGAACGAGGGCAGGGGCCCTGCTGTGAGGCCTGGGCTCCCCACGGACCCTTCAGCAGCCTCCCAAGAGCAAGTGAGGGGCAGAGGCCGGTGTGCACTCAGGGAACAGAGCCCGCGCCCACACACCCCGGCTGACGTGAGCAAAGCCCGCCCCTCGGCCCCCCAGGCTGAGCGGGACCTCACCGGCCTTAGGCAGACATGGGAGCATCACAGCAGTTCCGCTTCCTGTCATTCCGCTTCACTTGTAGCAGATTTTTGGTGCTGTCAACTTGCCATACCCGCTCCTTCTTTTTAAATTATGTGTTCGAACTGATGAGTTTGTTTCACTTCCTGGGTTTCAGGCTGTCCTCTTCCTGAGACTGTGAAGTTGTCTGATAGTTCACGTTTAAGCTCATAACCTGCCTCGGCGTCTCTGATGCAGTGAGGAGGTCATTTATTCGAGATGTGCCTCCCCCGGGGGTCCGGGATCGGTTTCTGAGGCTCTGCCTTTGGGTCCCAGAGGGTTTGGGCGATGCCGTCTGCGGAGTCCTGGCCAACTGTCTCCACGAGGAAGGGTCTCGGTGCCTTTTCTCCTCCGTGAGGACGACGGCCCGCATTTGCATGTATTTCCCAGCTTATAACTCGTCACGCCCACACATTCCCGGAAGTGGGAGCAAAAGCCGCTGAGACAGGCCTCTGCTGGCCTCAGCAGGTGCCTCACACCCCCGTCCACATAGCAGCCGCTTCTCCCTCCATCCTCTCTCCACCGTCGTGGCCCTCGCCTCCCGCCTGTCGGGGGCCCGGGTTGGGGCTCAGGTCTGACTCAGCCCCGAGCCCCTCTGCAGGCTGCCTGCGTCCACCGAATTCCTAGAAGCTCAGGGGCACCTGCAAACACTCTCCTTCCTCTGCCCTACAGATAAGCTTCCCAACAGGGCAACAGATAAGAGCCGCTCTCCAGCTAGGTTCCCTGTGGGGATCTCCTGGGGCTGTCCCACCCCAGGGGAGGTTGATTTTTAAAGGTGGGGGGGGCGGCGGCTAGGCATTCTAGGCAAATTCCAGACAAAGGTAACGAGGCCAGGTGTGTCCTTCTGAAATAACTTTAAGTCTTTCACCAAATATGTCGAATGGAGACGCACCCCATCTTCCCCGTCCCTCCTGCAGGGCCTCTGACGTGCCAAGTGCTGCTGGGGGAACAGCCGGACCCTCAGGCCCCAGCACACGTCCCCCCGACCGCCCCGGTCTCCCTGCCCCCCTCAGAGCCCCATCCTGCGGAGACAGTGTCAGGAAGCAGACCCGTCCGTCATCTCAGCCCTGGCACTGGGCTTGACCCCCGCCGCCCCGGCCCTCCTGTCCCCCGGGGGAGCCCTCGTTACAGCGGCATGGGGGCCACAGGGCTGACCGCTCGACCCCCCTTCCTCACTCTCCGAGCGCCAGACCCAGTTCCTACTTGCTTGGGGGCGGAAGGCACTCACTGAGTCCACCGAGGACAGCTGTGCATGAGTCTCCAAATACCCGGAGGTGCTGTGTTCGGGGCACACTTGCGAGTGTTTTGTTGGCTGTAATTGTGCGGAACAAGCAAACTTTGAGGGGTCCCGTGGAAAGGCCACAAGGAGCCCAGTGAGAGACGTGGGTTCCAGGGTTGCGTACACCAACAGTTATGCTGGGCCCTCCCTGAGGGGCTCCCCGGTGACCGGGCCCCCAGACCCACAGGGACGCAGTGGGACAAAGCACGGTTTTGGGTCCATGCCAAGGACAGGGGCTGGCGCGAGGCCTGCTGAGCCGGGGGACAGGGGCCCACTGCCTTCCTGGGACCAGGAGCAAGCCCACGGTGGAAACACTGTCCCCAGACCAGCGTCCGGCTGGAGACGGCAGCGTCCTGAGAAAGAAGTGAAGAGGCGGGGGTGAGTGCCCGCCTGGCGCTCTCAATGGTCACCTGCTGGCTTGGCCTCTTCCTAGTGACCAGGCTGTGGAGTGAGTGGTGACCTCAGCTCCACACGGGGCGGGGCAGAGGGAGGGCAGAAGCACCGTGGCCACCTGTCGTGGGCTTCCCAGCGCTCAGACGGGCCCGTCGCTCGGTGAATAGACGCACGACAGTGCCTGGCTCAGGTGCTGCAGGTGGACGCCCGGGTATGAGAAGGTAGTGGCCGCTGGCACACAGAAAGGCGGCATCGCAGGGCTGAGCCTGGCCGGGTGGCTGCCCTGCCATCTCCAGGGCCCTGGGAAATGTGCCCCGTTCCCCTCCACTGAAAGCAGGATGATCAGAGAAGCAGGATGGCCATTGGTCACCGGCATCGCTGAAGCCGACAGGCCGTGGGGCCGGCGTGTGTCGGAGAGAAAGGGGAGCAGCGGAGTCCGGGGCCTGGACGGCCTGGACCGTGTCCAAGCGGAGGCAGAGGCAGCAGGCCCACCCGAGGGGCGGGCGGGGAGGCTGTGGGCGCCCTCTGTGCGAACTGGACCCCACAGGCCAGGGGTCCTGGCCTGGCAGGGTGGACACGGCCGCCGGGGCAGGGGATGTTCTGTGTCTGCCGGGCTGCCCCGTGGACCGGCCAGGGCCCTGTGGACCTGCTCCCTGGGAGGTCCAAGCTCCCGGGGCCCAGCCAGGCCCACTCCTCTCCTCTGCTGCCCCGGGGCCGCGGCCCTGACCTCGGGCCCAGGGGGTGGGCGGCCACTCCTTCCGAGCTGACCTGGGTTTCCTGGGATCGGCGGGGCCTGGCCAGCCTGGTCTGTGACGCCCTCCCTCCCAGAGGTGGGTGTCCTGTGCGGCCCGCCGGGGCCAGTGGAGGGGACGTTAGTGCCCCAGACCTGCCTCGGTTTCCTCCCAGCCGACCAGGGATAGCTCAGGGCCGCCTTCTCCTTCCTTCCAACTCAGAGCTGCCGGATCAGTGCTACCCAGACCCCTGCGATAAGGGGGGGACCCAGGTCTGCCAGGACCTCATGGGCACCTTCTACTGCCAGTGCAGAGACGGCTGGGCGGGACGGCTCTGCAACAGAGGTAAGGCCACGGCCTGGGGGCGGGCCTGGGCATAGGCGTCAGGCCCTCCCTGCAGGGCCACCCGAGGGCCCCGGGCTGGTGGGGCCCTGAGTCCTTCTCTCTTCCGCCTCTCCCCGCCGGGCCGCCTGCCACCCCGCCGGGGACACAGCCGCACCGGCCCGTCTGGCTGAGAGCAGAGAGAGGAGAAGTGGGAGGGCGGCAGGCCAGGGGTCCAGGCCCCTCACTGGCCGGCCCCCTCCCAGCTCCCGGGAGAAGATGGGCGGGCGGGGTCCTCCCAAGAGCGCAAATGTTTGCACAGCGCGGGAGGTCTTGCCTCTCCCCCCCGGGCGGGGCGCCACCCAGCTTGAAAACCCACTGTGCTGAGCCCTGAACTGTGCTCTGGCCAGGCCACCTCCTTGGGGGGGGGGGGGGTGGCGGGGAGGGCGCTGACCCCTCCTGAGAGCAGGGCAGTAAGAGTGCCCTGTAGCTGCCCCGCCCGGCGCGGCCCCCCAGCTGTCAGAAAGGAGTCAAGAGACTCTCTGAGTCTGCAGTGCGCAGGGTCAGCGGAGAGCTGCAGAAAACCCCCAGGATGTGGTTAGAACCCTCAGGCGGCCCCCTGGCTGCAGTGGGAGCCCTGGGCCCCTGTGCCCTCCCACCCAGGATCTGAGGGTGGATCCCATGGGGTCGGAGATGCAGGCGCTGCGACGTGCTCCAGGCGGGTTGTGGGTCACCTCTGGCTCTCTCCGTCCCTGTGTCCTGTTCCCAGATGTCAATGAGTGCAGCCAGGAGAGCGGGATCTGCAGCCAGATTTGCTACAACAAGCCGGGCAGCTTCCAGTGTGGCTGCTACAGCGGCTACGCACTCTCCCTGGACGGCCGGACCTGCCACGGTGAGGCCCTGGGTCCTGGTTGCCGTCCTCTCTCCTCCTCCCCCATTTTCTTCTGCGATTGCCAAGTTGCCAGTTGGCTGAAGCCACAGTCGCTTTGCTCCTCTGCGAGAGGCTGCAGTCCGTGGCTGGTCCCTCAGGCTCTGGAGGCTGTGGGCGTCCTGCAGACACAGCACATGCCCGGGCATGTCCGCGGCCACGGGGAGCTGCCCCAGCACCTCCACAGGGGCTGATGCACCAGGACCTGCGGATGGGGCCGGCCCAGCGGGGGAGGCCGTGCCTACTGCCCCAGGACGGTAGGCGGCTGCCAGGCCTCCTTCCAGGCCACAGAGCCAGCAGAGGCTTCTGTGCCAGGCGGGGCCCAGGACGTCTGGGGCGGGGGTGGGGGGGTGGGCAGGGAGCCCAGGGTCCCACTGCTCACTGCTTACAAAACCAGCGCTCACAACCGGCAGAAAAGGCCAGCGATGTGGGGAGATGGCATCCTCAGAGTCCCCCAGAAACCCCCTCTGAAGATTCCGCCCGGCCCTGAAGCTTCTAAAGGGAGACAGAGAGGAATCTGAGTTAATCCCTGAGGTGGGCTCAGAGTCCTTGCCGCCCCCACTGTGTGCGGCGTGTCGACTCCTCACGGCCTCCCTCTAGATGCGATCTTGGTCACACGGTTCGTTCGGGAGATTACTGGACGGGAAGCTGGGGGGAGATCTGGTCATCTGTTCATTATGCTTCATTTCTGCTCCTTTGATCTACAGAAAGAAGAGACAGGTTAGGCGAGGTATTGTGTGATCAGGAGATCCGAGAGGTGTGCCTGGGCTGGAGATGAGCAGAGCGTGGGGGTGCCTGGTCGAAAGCCAGCTGCAATGAGCCTCTGCTAAAGTGACAAGGAAGGGGGCTTCCCGAGGGCAGCTCCCTGTGGAGAGCTGCTTACGGATCCCCCGTCAGACATCGTTCCATTTCTGCGGGGCTAGGGGTGAAGGTCCGTCTTCTGTCTTCTTCGTGCTGACACAGGCGCCGTATTCTCAGAGTGGAAGACGTTGACGTGGGTCTGTAGCGTCTCTTTGCTGACGGTTTTAGTTGTCCGCTTACATATAGGGGCAGAGCCAGCTACAATTATTTTGATGCCCACAAACATATAGATTATTATGAGCAATAGTGTTAATCCTATTCTCGTGAGGCCAGTTCTTGGAATTGTGAAGCCAGAGATTCAGTTCTGCTCAGGACGGAGCAGCCCGCGTCACGGCTGCAGTCTGGTCCTTGTGCAGGTGGGTCCTGACGACGTGGAACCGTGTAGGTTTACAGGCTCCCTGCGGGGAGCAGGTGCCCTTTGTGTTGTCTCCTTCCCACGACTGATCGCGGGGAGAGATCTTAGTTTCCACATCTGAAAGCCTGTGTTTGCTCAACTGCCCTTGTAATGAGGTCGTGAGTCTGCGGCATGCGGTCCTGTGTGCCTTCTGAGGAATCGATGTTATTTGAAGTAACGGTTGCGCTTTCTAGAAAGTCCCTCTGTCACTTTAGGAACCAGTTCTTAACTGCAGGCTTTCTGTACTTGTTTGCCAGAGGGGCGGAGGGGTTGGAACCTCAGGACTGACCCTTGATTGTCAGTTGCAGCGACTGTGGCGTTGGCTTCCCACGGGCAGCCCCCGGTGCGAGGGGAGGGGTTGGAACCAGGGAGCCTGAGTGAGGCCTGGCAGGCAGTGGTCAGCTCCGCGGTCAGCTCAGGGCTCCAGGGCGCAGGCTGGGACTTCTAGTCAAAGGGCCCAGGAGTTACTTTTTTACCTTCCTGGACTGCAGTCATTGCAATTAAGCACCAATTGTGTGCAGCCCGGCCAGGTGGTGCCCTGTACACCGTCTGGAATCAGCCTTCTCAACCAGGCCCCTGATCAGCAGTGCCCCCCCACCCAACCCCTGCTCCTGGGTTGGGGCTGGAAAGCCCAGTGGATGGAAGGAAGGGAGGAGGCTGGAGAGGAGCGGGGAGGGGAGGGGAGGGAGGGGGAGGGAAGGGGAGGGAGGGGCGAGGGAATGGAGGGGGAGGGGAGGAGGGCTGCGTTGCCCAGGGTGCAGTGATGACACCGCCAGGCCAGGCTGTGCTCACTCTGCAGAGCTGGATGCCTCTCAGCGGCGGTTCCCAGCCTGGCTGGCGGCGTCTCATTTCGGGCCGGCTGCCAGCAGGCCTGGTGGACCTGAAACACAGCTGGTTTTTCCTGCAGACTTGGATGAATGTGCGGACGCAGGCGCCTGCGGGGAGGCTCAGTGCCAGAACCTGCCGGGCTCCTACTCCTGCCTCTGCGACGAGGGCTACGCGTTCAGCTCCCAGGAGAAGTCCTGCCGAGGTACCCGCCCCAACACCACACGGGACACGCACACACACGCGTGCGCAGGGCACTGCTCTCCCAGGAGCACAGCGTGCTTGAGCGCTCGTGTGGGTCCTGCACACCTGCGACATGGCGCGCGCCCCTTGTGCACCTGGGCCTCTTCCCCAGAGACACAGGGAGACCGACCAGGCGGGGCCCCTGTGCTTCTGGGCAACGGGCTTCTCTCCTGCCCTCGGTGCGGCCTAGCCCAGCCGAGTCCGGGGGCGCCGAGAGCCCTGCTCCCTCCCACCGCCTTCCTGCCTGGGGCCGGCGGCTGCCCCCTCCACCAGGGAGGGGATGGGGTAGTCCTGGCCCTGCCCGCCCACCAGGCTGTCCCTGTGCCCCATGCTGACCTGGCCATGCTGACGGCCTCCGTCCCGCGTCCCCAGGAAGGAGCCGGCCAGCTGGGCGGGAGCCACGGGCCTGGAGCTCCCGGGTCTCGGGCTGGGGACTCACGTCCATGGCGGTGTGATGGGGCAGCAGGGTGCGTGGTGGCGTCAGTGGGCTCAGGCGCTTCCTTGTGGCTGGCAGATGTGGACGAGTGTGCGGAGGGGCGCTGCGAGCAGGCCTGCGTCAACTCCCCTGGGAGCTACACCTGCCACTGTGACGGGCGCGGGGGCCTCAAGCTGTCCCGGGACATGAACACCTGCGAGGTAGCACCTGGCCCGGCCTCCCGGCTGTGCTGTGGCCCCGCGTGGGGCTGGCTGGGAGCGCGTCCTCGGGCCTGTGGGGAGAGGCGGGGTGGGAGGCGTGGCCGTGCCATCCGATGTGTGGTTGTGGCCACCTCAGCTCCTCCCCAGTGTGACTCACTCACACACGCGTGACCGCAGCCCCCGCCCGGGCTCTGCGATGCGTGGGCAGCAAGGCGCCCCCTGACCGTGAGGGCAGGCCCGCCCTGGCTGCCCTGTGACCCCCCCGGGGCTCCCACCATGTGGCCCTCCAGGTAGTGGAGAAGCCGCATCGTAGAGCAGGGAACATTCTAGAAGCAACTTCAAGGTCTCCATTTTTTGCTTGTTTTACAACATTTTATAGTTGTTTTTATTATTCTCCGTATGTTTGAAATATTCCATAATTAAAATATGAAAGCAGAAAGGAAATGCACAGGGAAGGAGGGTGCTGGAGAAGCTGCCAGCAGGGAGCGGGGGCCTCTGAAAACATCGGAGACCAGCCTCCCCTGGGAGCCCCCATGGTGGGCTGGGCTGGGGGCAGCAGGGTCCCTGGGGGTTCCAGTGGGAGCCCGGCCAAGGGCCCCCACCTGAGGCCAGCTCCCCGCTCCTGACAGGACATCCTGCCCTGCGTGCCCTTCAACGTGGCCAAGAGTGTGAAGTCGCTGTACCTGGGCCGCATGTTCAGCGGGACGCCCGTGATCAGGCTGCGCTTCAAACGGCTGCAGCCCACGAGGTGAGAGGACGGCCCGAGCGTCTGGGCCTGGCGGCGGGGGGCAAAGTCAGCCCCGTGCTCGCATCCCGGCCGGGGAGCCCGCAGTCCAGCACAGCCGCGTGGGCCTCAGGGCTGGTGCCAGCTGTACGCCTCCCCGGGGACTCGCTGCTGGCATTGGGGTGCGGGCGGCATTCGGCCCGCTCACCTGGGCTCTTCCCGAGGCCAGGCGAGCCCCGCCGGGAGGGGTCACGCACCATGACCTGCGTGTAACCCACTCGTTTCTGCCGGCGCTCAGACTGGTGGCTGAGTTCGACTTCAGGACCTTCGATCCTGAGGGCGTCCTGTTTTTCGCCGGAGGCCATCGGGACAGCACCTGGATCGTCCTGGGCCTGCGGGCCGGCCGACTGGAGCTGCAGCTCCGCTACCAGGGCGTGGGCCGCGTCACCAGCAGCGGACCCATCATCAACCACGGCTCGTGGCAGACGGTGAGCGTGGCCCCCTCTGCGCCGCCTGGGCCGGCCCGGGGCTCCTGGTAGACGGTGAGCGTGGCCCCCTCCGTGCCGCCTGGGCCGGCCCGGGGCTCCTGGCAGACGGTGAGCGTGGCCCCCTCCGTGCCGCCTGGGCCGGCCCGGGGCTCCTGGCAGACGGTGAGCGTGGCCCCCTCCGTGCTGCCTGGGCTGGCCCGGGGCTCCTGGGCCGAGGACCCAGCATCTACTTGCCGTCGCTCACTCAGCAGTTAGTGGGTGCAGCCGCGGCAGGACGGCCCCGCGCCAGAAAGCCTGCGCTCAGATGGGCATTATGTCCTCAAAGAAGCAGAGCAGGGCTTCCACCGCAGCGGCCGTGATTCTCAGTGGGGTGACTCCTCTGAGGACACCTGGCTGTGTCTGGAGGCACTTCTGCTTATCACAGCTGTGGGGGGGTATGGGGGTCCCCTGGCAGCTGGATTGAGGCCAGGGGGACTCGGGACTCACCACCTCGAGGACCCGCCGGTTCGGACTGCCAGTCGTGTCGAGGCTGAGAACCGGCCAAGGTCCCGGGGCCCGGCTCTCGGTGTGGGGCAGGGTCAGACGTGACTCGTGACGCCGTCCCAGGCTCTGGCCCCCTGGCCTGCTCCGTTCACGCTGACCTCCAGCCTCTTGAGGGAGGTGCCCTGACTGCCCAGAGCCTGAACTGCAGCCGGTGGCTTTGGAGCTGCCGCTGTGTCCTCCATCATGATGCCTGGCGCAAAGCAGCCTGTGACACGCAGGCTCCCTCCCCAAACTTGGAGGCAACCTTAGTTGGAACTGGGCTTTTAGAAGTAAGTGCTTGAAAGAGAAATGGGAAAAGCATTCTTTTTTCCTCTAGAAGTGAAGATTAAATGGAAAAATTTGCCCTGGTCTCTGCGAATAAAAACAGTGTAGACGTTTGCTAATATTTCCATCCTGTCGGTGGCCTCTAGCTCCTCCTTTCCTGGACTCTTAAAGCACGAGCATCTCCAAAGCAGCAGGAGGGATGCCTTCCGCAAAGTTACAGATAAAACAGTCGATCTAGAGGGAAGCCGTCTCGGGGTTGAGGGAGCTCCACACGTGGGAACCCGCTGCCCCGCGGTTGAGGGCAGGAGGGTCCCGAGCGGGGCTGGGACACTGCCCGAGGGGAAGGGGCTAGAGGAGGCATGACCAGTGGATGCACGTGGCTGCCAGCCCACCCAAGGCACAAACTGGTCCTTGAGGTGCAGGGCCAGTTCCACAACGACCTCTGCCCACTCTCCCTGCCTCTGAGGCTCCCCACATGTGCACACTGCTGTCTCCTGACCAAATTCAGACCCAGTACCTAAATGTTTCTCCACCTGAGCCAGAAAGGAAATTGAGGGGCTTCTGGGTCATTAGGAAGATGCATCGTATAGAGTGACAGATTTTTTAACTTTCCTACAAGGAAAGCAGGAAAGAGTGGCAAGTTTTAGAAAGAATTCATACGTTCAGTCAGCATTCAATCCGTGCCAGGCACTATTGCTGGAGATCCCGAGGTAACATATGTCCTCGTGTATTCAAAGTGCTCAGTGAGGGGTAGGAGAAGCTAAGGGCCAGAGGTGTCAGGGCTGACCCAAGGGGGCAGTGACCTCAGGCCCCCAGAAGGCAGCTCCCTGACTGAGGCTTAATTTAGGGTCCCGAGATGGGGAAGGGGCTCCAGGTGGGCTCACCTGCAGGAGGAGGGGGGGCCAGGGGGAGGGAGTAGCATTGGGAGGAAACCAAAACCGGCAGGGTCAGAGCCACACCATAGATGCCAGGGAAGCAGTACAGGTGATGAGCATGGCCCCCCCGAGGCTGGGGGTCTCTTGGCCCTGGGTGGTGATGGGAACGTGGCCCCCCCGAGGCTGGGGGTCTCTTGGCCCTGGGTGGTGATGGGAATTGGTACCCAAGGCTCGGCGCCCCTTCAGAAGGTGCACATCCACCCTCACTGCACTTGTGCTCTTCAGATCTCTGTTGAGGAGCTCGAACGGAACCTGGTGATCAAGGTGAACAAGGATGCTGTCATGAAGATCGCCGTGGCCGGTGACCTGTTCCAGCTGGACAGAGGACTATACCATCTGAACCTGACCGTGGGAGGCGTTCCCTTCAAGGAGAAAGACCTCGTCCAGCCTGTAAGTACTGTCCTTAGCCCCTGAGGTCGGAGCCCAGGTGGCTGAGCACAGGGTTTAACCCTGAGGGCCCTGGGAGAGGACCGGAGGGAGGCAAGCATCTCTAGACCCTAACAAGCCGCAGTGCAGCTGCGTCACGCACCGCACCATCTCTCTACGCAACTCATTCGCGTTCTCGTCTAAATTCATGATAAAAATGTCTATTTTGCAGAGGAGATAAATCACAAAGAAATTATCCTTTAACAAAAAGAACACTCACTTTTTTGGACAGTTCCCAAGTACATTTGGGTTACACGCTGAGGTTCCGAGTAGAGGGTGGCGGCGGCAGCACCTTCCCTCCAGAGGGCTGGCCCACACCCCAGAGTCCCATCCGTGTGCCTCATGCCTCCTCGTTTTACAGACAAAGGCTGGGGCGACCTGATGTGTGCAGAGCCACGCGGCAAGTGCACAGCTGCGGGTCCCCAGCCCCCGCCCTACACACCCCAGGTGCTTTGGGCGCCTGGCAGGAGCGCAGGCACAGCTGCTGTGGAAGGGGCCCCTCGCCCTCGTCCTTCCAGGTGGTAGTCAGCGCCCTGTGTCTGTTAGATGAGTGGGGACCGGGTGCAGGCAGAGGAGGACGGGTGGGGCGCGGATGTGCCACGTGTGCTGCTGCGTGTGCCGTGTACCTGGAGTCGGGCAGCGAATCCCTCCGTGAGCGCGGAGCCTGTAGTGGAAACACCTCCCCCTGCAGGATTCATCCACGTTAGTGGTGGATTTCCACGTGCCTGCGCCGGGAGGGCACCGTGGGAGCGGGCGGCACCAGGAAGCCACCGGGGGTCTCTGTCTTTCCAGATGAACCCCCGTCTGGACGGCTGCCTGAGGAGTTGGCACTGGCTGGACGGTGAGGACACCACCGTCCAGGAGACGGTCAAGGCGAACGTGAACATGCAGTGCTTCTCCTTGACCGAGAGAGGCTCCTTCTTCCCTGGGAGAGGGTTTGCCTCCTACAGCCTGGATTATGGTGAGTCCTGGCTCCTGCATCGGGATGGCTGTGCTTGTCCTTGCAGCCAAAATACGCCGAAATACACTAAAAACCAGAGAAGCAGGAAGCAGTTTCCTACTGGGAAGACGGCAGAAGGGACGGCCTCACGGCCCCCGGGCTACAGGCGGGGCACAGGCCCACTCCCAGGGCGCAGGGCTGGGAAAAAAGGGACGGAGGAGGGTGCCGGTGCTTGGTGGCCGAGACGGGCAGGCGGATGCAGGGCTCTAAGGGGAGCTTCCCAGAAGGTTCTGAGACAAGACAGGCTCAGGCTCATCCAGGTAGATGTAGACGGAGCCACTCGGGAACGCCCAGCACTGTAGTCTCAGCGCCGTGGGCCGTGGGGAGGGGGCAACGGCTCAAGGAGTCCCTGAGCTCGAGCTTCAGAAGGACGAGGAGGAGAGAGGCCCCAAGGAGCCGGGCTTTTCCAGCTGCTACGGAGGCAGCAAAGGAGCTTCTCCTTCACGCCCGGGGAGACAGGAGCAGGCCTCGTAGCGGGCGGGGTGGGCAGCTGGGGGCCAGCGTGCTGCCGCAGGGGACACAGGGTCGGCCCGGAGTCCCTCTGGCTTCTGTGAAGCAGGGCCCTTCGTTCCTGGAACAAACCACAGCTATCTCTTCCCTTTTATTATCCATCAGTGACAACTTTTACAGTAAAGACAAATAATCCTCCCATGCTGATAGGTGAGCACTTAGATGTCAGCTTTATCTGAAATGAGCGAATGTTCCAAATCCCGGCGGTACCGTTGCCACCTCCGCTCTGGGGATGTCAACCCGGACGGTGCGGACGTCGGGGGCGGGGGGCGGGGACGGTGGCGGTTCCATTTGAGTCTGGACCCAGGATTTCCCCGACTTCCCCTCTGACAGGGTTGAAGTTAGCCTCTGTTTCCCAGGGGGCACCAGCTGCAGCCCCGAGGTGTCACCGTGCCTGGGCTCACGGGCCTTAGTGACTTCCAGGTTGAGGATGTTGGGAGAGCCCTGGGTCCCGGCCCAGGGACAGCTCGCACAGAACCGTGCGCCTCTTTCCGAGGGTCGGGAAGGCATCCAGAGCCCGGGCTGCCCGGCAGTCCCAGGCGGACACCTGGTCCAGGGAGGCTCCAGGGTCGCCCCCCTCCCCTTCTCCGCAGCCCACTCCTCCTGCCAGGCTCCTGGCATTGCTGCGAAGGCCCCCGCTCCCGGCTCTGCTCCCCCCTCCACACTCTCACCCTGAGAGAGTCCCCGGGGTACCCCCACCCCTCTCTGTTCCTAGACTCTGAGCCTTTCGTGGTTGAAGGCGCACACGTGACCCCCCACCCCATCCCGGCCCTGCTTGTCAGCCCAGGAGGGCAGGTGGCCTGCTGCCTCCTTCAGACCTCACTGCCCCGGTGGCCTGCAAGTTCAAGGAGGGCCCGTCCAGCTCGGAGGACGAGGGGCCTGCTCCCTCCTCCTTAGCAAGTCGGGCCATCCTCTCAAGACCTTGTGTCACTGTCCCCTTTCTGTCTTTAATTGTCAAAAGCATCACCACGTCACTGAAGGGTTTTTAGAAAAGAACCATTGACCCCTAATCGCACCACCTCACACAAAACACGTCACTCTTTCAGTCTTTGTTTTTGTACGTGCAAACCTAGAGCATCCTATGATGTTTAATATCACATCATGGAGCATAAATGTTTAATTCCTTTTTCACTAACACTGTGGTAACGCAGACACCGCAGGCACAGTCTCCACTGGCTGCAGTGCTGTCCCTGTGCCCGTCACCGTGCCTGCTGTGGTCTGCTCGCGCTTTTGCTGCATGGTTTTGATCTTCAAGTTCTGTGACAACAAAGGCCAAATGGTAGTTAGAACTCTATGCATTTTTAATGTGTCTTGAACTATACCGTCAACGTTCTCACGTTACAACACAGAAAGGACACATTAGGAAATGACAGATACTGTCCTCAGCAGCAGGTCCCGGTGGATCTGGACTCACTGGGTCTCAAAGCCTGAGAAGCCCTCGGTGAGGGGCGTGTGGTTGACCCCACTGTGCACCCGAGAAAACTCTCCAGGGGAGCCGAGGCGTCGGTGCCTTAAGCACACTGCTGGCAACCAGGCCGCGGGCCTCCTCTGTCCGGGGACTCCGCAGGGAACATACTCCCCCTGCCGCAGGGGTGCAGGGGGAGCTCGGCAGCAGAGGAGAAGGCTGGGTCGGTTCCTTTTTCCAATTCTGCGTGCGTTTGATTCGATGAACAATTACGGGAACTGGCCGTAACAGGCCCCTCTGGGATGCGGGCACACACACGATTTGAGGGGCACACAGTCCACTGGGGGCAGAGACCGGCCCACGGCGAGGTCCGAGCCCAAATGTTCGCAGACGTGGCCTCAGCATCCTCTGCCGAAGCAGCCCCTGCCTGACATTCTCACGAGGTAGAAACACTTAAAACCCAAGAGGGCGGAGGTTGTCTGGCCTCTTCAGCAGCAGGTGATCACACGTGGGGAGGAAACGTGAGGTGGCGTTCGCCCTCCGAGAACCGGAGTGCAGCCCTGCTACCACAAGTGCTTTGGAGCAGTTTGTGCAAGAGGCGTGCACCATGTATACTCATTCCGATGCGTCGTGTACGTGACACGCACCGTATGGTTTATAATCCACACGCGGTACCTACTGCGGCCCGTCTAACACACCCGAACAAAACCTCACCCGCGACGCGTCGACTGTGACGGTAGAAAAGCGCAGCTCAGGATGTAAGATCGTATGTGCTGTTGAGTGGGGCTCGTGGAAGCGTCCATTTTCTTCACGTCTTTAACTTTTCAAAGTCCTTCAGCTTGCGGGGCTGCACAAGGCCGCAGCTGAGGTGCAGAGGGTCGAAGGCTGAGACGCCCGCCCCATTCAACTGACCTGCGGGGAGGGAGTCGGGGGCGCCCGGGGGCTGAGCACGGCCCAAGTGGCGCGTCTGAGGTCCCGGCGGGACTAGGTGGCCCGGTGGTCACGTGAAGGGGCGCTCGGGGGAGCGGGCGGCATGGCCATCCTCAGGCGGCCTGGGGCCTCTGGACTGCGGCCCAGACCTGAGTCCAGAGCCCGGCCCCCGTCACTTCCCAGCTGTTGGCGCGAACCGCGGGTTCTGGGAGGCTGTTACCGGCTTCCCACCTCCTCCGCCGCCCGGCGTCCTCTGCTGCCCGGGGCCGCGGGGGAGCTGAGCTCGCCGCGTCTCGCTCCCCGCCTCTCGGGTCTGGATCGCCCTGTGATGTGCCGCCTTCATTGCAGCTCGGACATCGCCGGACGTCGGGACCGAGACCACCTGGGAAGTAGAGGCCGTGGCTCGGATCCGCCCCGCCGCCGACACGGGGATGCTGCTTGCGCTGGTGGGCGATGACCAGGCCGTGGCCCTCTCCGTGGCCCTGGTCGACTACCACTCCACCAAGAAGCTCAAAAAGCAGGTACCACTCACTGCCCCACCCCACCCCCGACCCCTGAGGACGAACTGCTGCCCCAGCGCCCAGTGCCCAGCCAGGCTGCGGCCCGCACCGTGCCCCTCGAGGTTCCAGCCCACCCTCCCCATCTCTCTCCAGGGTCTGAGCAGCCGCGCGTGGCTCGGGGACAGTGTTGCGTTCCCGAAAGCCAGTTGTGCGGTGGGGAGACTTTCCCACCCGCTCAGTGGTGTAGCAGTTTGAATTAATTGCTCGTATGTAAGCCAAAGGACTTTGCTCATAGATCAGATCTTCCTTTTGAAAAAGATGTGCAAACGTGCCCCAGACCCTTGTCACGCGGCCCCCTGGGGACGCAGGCGGAGCTCTGGGCACATGCCCCTGGACACGCTGTCCATCACCTCCACGCAGCCCCCCTCTCCCGACTCTCCCAACACCACGCCAACACCGTGCTGACTGGACTCACTGTTTTCTCAGAGAACAGCTAAGAGGTGGCGGAAATAGGTTTATTTTCTCACCTCTGTCCTAAGAGGGGTGTGTTCACCAAGTCAGCCTGCCCGCGGGGGCCACCCAGCTCCCCTCTTAGCGGGTCTGCAAGCTGATGGGCGCGGATCCGCGCCCTGCCCAGGCCGGCTTTCCCCCATCCCGGTACTTGGGACAAACGGCCCCGAGGCCCACCCAGCTGAGACCACCTCCCCGGGCGAGGAGAGGGAGGGAGGGGAGGGCCATCGGTCATCACAGCGCCTCTGCCCTGTGTTGTCAGAGGCGTGTTCTGCCTGGCGTGTGCATTTGCTGCCCGGGCCCCTCTGTGGTGCTTTGTGGCAGCTCCACGTGGAGGGGCAGCCCTAGCCTGTGTCCCGGCTACGGACACGCTGGTGACTGGGGTCACCTCTGCCCAGGCCAATGCATGTGCATTCCCATTTCTGGAGCGTGTTTCCCCCCAGCTCCCGCGCGAGGGTGTGTGGTTTTATTTGTTCGTCCTCCATCACGTTGCAGGGTCCAGGTGGCCCCCTCCTTCACCCGAATAGAGACTGAGTCCCTGTCACACCCCGGCCGCAGGCGACCCTGCCCGCAGGAGGCCCGCAGGACAGGGCAGGACAACAGGGCCCGCGGGCACTTGGCCACCACCCCACCTGCCCTGCCCCTGCTCAGGCGTGCTTCTCCCCACAGCTGGTCGTCCTGGCCGTGGAGAGCGTCACCCTGGTCCTGATGGAGATCAAGGTCTGTGACGGCCAGGAGCACGTTGTGACCGTTTCTGTGAACAAGGACGAGGCCACCCTGGAGGTGGACGGCACGAAGGGCCAGAGTGAAGTGAGCCCAGCAGGGCTGCAGGAGAGGCTGGCCGTCCTCGGGAGGCACCTGCAGGGCTCCGTGCTCACCTTCGTCGGGGGGCTGCCAGGTAGGGTGCCCCAACTTGCTCGCCCCAAGCAGAACTGGGCTGCTCTGTACTAAAAGGAGGAGGGAAGCAGCCGGCCCGTGGCTGCATCGGGTACTCGCTGGGTGTCGGCCCCGGCCTGCCATTGTGTGTGGCGTTCAGGCTGAGAACACGCTTGCAGGGCCAAGTGGCAGCCTGAAGCTTCCCCTCCCCGGCTCCCGCACCCACCAGGAGCCCCGCCCCCAACCGTGGGCATCAGACGGTGGCTCCGGCCAAGGCTAGTGAGGAGGGTTCAGCCCACTGGGCCACGCTGGGGGCTGGGTGCCCCAGCGCCCCAGCCAGCCTCGCCCCTGAGGCCTGGTGTCCAGTTGCCATGGCAGCAGGCAGAGTGACCCCGGCCCCTCCTGCGTCCAGGGCTCAGGTCTGGTCAGGTGGAGCCAGGAATCGGGGCGAAGTGGTGGCAGGAGGACGAGGCCAGGGCCTCACGTAAGGCCCCGTCCGCTCCCACCCCTCAGGGTGGGTGTCCACTTGCCACAGACGGCGGCATCTCTGTCTTGGCTGGCAGACTCAGAGTGCATTTGGTTTTAATAAGCAGAGCTTTGAAGAGGACGAGAGAAAGCCTGGAAGCCCTGGGCATGACTCATTCGGGCCGAGAAGATAATATTTAATTGATCTGACTATCTGTGTGCGCTCCTGGGGGCCGGGGTGCGGCGTCAAGCCTGGTGGCAGCGGTTCACCACCTGCCTAGGGCGTGTGCCCGAGCCAGACGGAGGGGTTCCGCAGGGATGGGAAACCGTGCCCTCGAGGCGGCCGGAGACGCAGAGCGGGGAGCCCAGGCCCCAGACGCCGGGCATCTCGCCCCCTGAGACGTGTTTGTTCTTCCCCCGCGGCCCAGATGTGCCAGTGACCTCGGCCCCGGTCACAGCCTTCTACCGCGGCTGCATGACGCTGGAGGTCAACCGGAAGGTTCTGGACCTGGATGAGGCCATCTACAAGCACAGCGACATCACGGCCCACTCCTGCCCCCCAGCTGAGCCGGCCGCCTAGGCTTCTGCTGCCGCCGGACGCCCGCACAGCCACGTGCGCCTTAGCTTTCTTCCCAGACCAGGAAGGACGGCGGGAGGCCCCCGCACCCCTGCCCGAGACACTGATCCCTCGCCCACCAGCTCCCCTCACGGCCTCCCTGCCCGTGTGTAACATATGTGTAAATAGCGGACTCACCTCAGCACCACCCGAGCGGACCCGGGAAGAGAATTCTGTTATTTTTATTACCAGATGCTTCTCTCTGACCTAAAACTATGGAAAAATAAAACGTTTACGGAAACTTCCGAGCTCTGTGTCGGCGCTTTCTGCCCCTTGGCACTCAGCGGCGCAGCCGTCATGGGGTCCGAGGCCGAGAGCGGTCCGCCAGGCCCATCGGCTTTAACTCCAGGCGGCATCCCTTCCGCCTGCCGCCGGCGTCCCCGAGACGGGGATGAGCCGCTTTCCGGGAGGCGGCAGTGCCGGTCGCCTGCCTGCGCGGCCACGGGCAGGCGCCACAGGTCAGCGCCGCCGGCTCCCCGTGCAAACCCGCAGCCTCGGTTCTCCCACCTCGTTTCGGGAGGCCGTGCGCGGTGCCGGAAGGCACCTGCTCGTTGTAGAGAGAGCCGGGTCTGCCGGGGGTCGAGCACACGGGCCTTTCGCTCTGGCTCCAGGAGCATGGGGGGCAGTAACGACAGCACGACGCCAGACCAGGTCACAGGGGAGAGCAAGCCCAGCGTTTGCAGCTGCTGCGGACACGTCTGGGGCTGCGGGCGCTGTTGCAGCAGAGGGTCCCAGGGGAGTTTCCGGCATCCGGTGGGGCTTCCCTCCACCCCAAGACTGAGATTCTATTTTTTTAAATACTAAACCCTGAAGTGTGTTCTCAGGCAGGCAGCCCAGGGTCCCACGGCCCCATTTCAGCTTCATGGCTTTAATCCCTCAAAGCGGCTTCGGGGTCTCTGCACCCGCCCGCCTTCCCCCCACCCCGCTGCTGAACGTGAGTTTACAGTCACAACCTGACCCAGAGACAAGCAGGGGCGGAAGGAGGGGCAGGGGCCGAGGACCCCAGCCCAGCCGCGTGCGGAGCCCGTGGGACACAGAGTGGCCGCGGCACCTCAGGTGGAGAAGCTCCCTCTCGATCCTGGCTGGCGGGACTGGCAAGTGGAGTGACCCCGGGGACCGTGGGCAGAGGCAGCTGGCGTGCCCTGGAAGGGACGGGGTCTCCATGACACAGGGGAGGGGTTGGCAACCACAGATGCCCATCAGGCGGGACCCGTGGGCCGAGCTCACCTAAGACGACCAGACTGAGGCCCGAAGGTACAAGGTGACGGCCAGGACCCCAGAGGCAGAGGCGCTCGGACCCCAGGGCCCAGCAGGGCTGGCACGTGCAGCCGGGGTCAGCCCCTCCCAGGGCCACCCATGTCCTCCTGCCAGCCTGAACCCACTTGTCTGCTCCCCGGCCTGCCTCAAACCGTGTGTCTCTGTGTGTGTGTCTCTGTGTGTGTGTCTGTGTGTGTGTGCATGAGCGTGCATGTATGTGTCTGGGCCCCTCCTCTGCCAGGCCAGCCGTGGGCACGGTGCACTCCTTCAGGCGTCCCTGAACCTCACTGGGCTGTGGGTGAGAGTTCTGCTGACTCAGGACTTCAGGAAACTAGCCCGAGAGTTCTTCAAGTGATTTGCACAGAAGGGCTGGCAGGGAGGTCAGTCAGGGGACTCGGCGAGCCCTGGTCCTCGTGCAAAGTCCGCCTCCAGCCAGCCTCTTCCCAGAGCACCGTGGAGCCCCCTCCTCCATCCGTGACCGGAGTGGACGTGTGGTCTGGCTCACAGCCTAAGTGGACCCCAGCCCAGGCCCCTGTGCCAGCTCCGGGTTGGGGGCTGGCCTGGTGGGCTGAACTGGTCAGGCTGCGGCCTGGAGCTGTAGGACGTGCCTCACACTGTCCGTTGGGGGCTTGAGAGCCCAGTTCCTGGGGACTCTGATGTTGACCAGGAGGACCAGGCACGGTTGCCATCAGCTCAGGGAGCAGGGGTCTCCCCTGCCGCCCGTGGTCTCCCAGAGCCGCTGAGCACCACTCTGAGAAATGGGGGCACGCAGTCCCGCCCACGACCCCAGGAGACCCCCTGCTGCCCACCCTCTGGCCCCATGTGGCCTCAGGAGCCCAAAGCCACCCTGGGGCCTGCTCTCAGCCCAGTCACCACAGCATTCCCGCCATCCTCTCTGGTTTTTGTCCACTCCGGAGGCAGCTCTGGAATGTTCTTACGGAATGCTCCCCAGGCCAGCCCCCACCCGCTCACAAAGGCCAGGATGGCCAGAGAGCAGACAAGACAAATGCTGAGCTCTGGGACTGGAAACTCTGGCCTCACAGACACACGGAGCCGAGGCCAGCTCTCAGGGGCTTTCTGACCACCTTGGGTTCATCTTCTCTCCGGGGAGAGCGAGGGCCACATCTGTTTCCTACTGAGGTTTCCATAGACTTCCACTGGGCGCCAGGGGTTATTCTAACTACTGCCAAGAAAAAGTTTATGGCCAGTGGAGAGCCAAAATCTGCAAGACATTCCCCAGCTGTACTGGCCAGATTGGCGTCCTTGCTGCTACCCAGTCCGGGCCAGACTGCACACGAGGCTGGGGCAGACAGAGAGTTGCACGTCTTCTGACTATGTGCCATGGAGATGGAGCCGGGATGAGTCTGACTGTGCGCCATGGAGATGGAGCCGGGATGGGTCTTACTGTGCGCCATGGAGATGGAGCCGGGATGGGTCTGACTGTGCGCCATGGAGATGGAGCCGGGATGGGTCTGACTGTGCGCCATGGAGATGGAGCCGGGATGGGTCTGACTGTGCGCCATGGACGTGGAGCCGGGATGGGTCTGACTGTGCGCCATGGAGATGGAGCTGGGATGGGTCTGACTGTGCGCCAGGAAGGAGGAACTCAGGTGGATTATGCTGCTGACACTTGTGGTCTGCATTGATCTCAGAGTTTTGCTTTTTTTGTTTTAAATAGAAGAGCTGTAATATTTGTTTGTATTTCATTCTTTTGTTTGTTTTTCAGATACTATCGATTGATTGATAACGGCTTTTTGTGTGAAGGGCTGTTCTGTGCCCTTAGGGTATTTGGCGGCATGCCTGCAACCTCTGTCCTTGCTGCCAGTACTCCCCCAAATACACACACATAGACACACACACTTGAGACAGTCAAAACATCTTCAGACACTGCCACACGTCCCCTGGAGCAAATCATCCCTGTTGAAATCTCTGCATTAAAGAAATAGGAAATTTGACCCCAGCTCATATGACAGAAAAAATTAACTCTATGTAGAGCATATATTTAAATCTAAAGGTAATCTATAAAGCATTTAGAAGATAATGTAAAACTGTAGGCTGTGGGCCTAAGGTGATGCACCCCTGTTCTTGTTAATAAAGCTTTATTGACACACGGTCATACCCGTTAACTTATGATTCTCTACAGCTTCTCTCCTGCTACAATGGCAGGGCTGAGCGGTAGCTTCACAGCTACGGACCCTCAAAACCTGAACCATGTACTATCTGTTCCTTCACAGAGAAACTTTGCTGACCCCTGTGATAGAAGAGTATTTTCATGAACTAGGGTAAAGAAATATTGCTTTAAAATAGAAAATAAAACAAAATGCTCTCATGATAAAGAAAAATATTTAAAAATTGGGCTGCATTAAAATTAAGAACTTCAAGAAAACGAAGTTGGAGGAAGCTACCCGACTTCAAGTCTTGCTATGAAGCTCCAGCGGTCAGTACAGCCTGGTGTTGCCAAAAGAATAAACAAAGAGATAAATGAACAGAACAGAGAGCCCAGAAACAGACCCACAAAAATAGTCGCCTGATCTTCAACAAAGGATCAAAGGTAACACAATGGAGCAAAGACAGTCTCCTCACAAATAAGGCTGGAACACCTGGACTCCACGTGCAAATAACCGAGTCTAGACACAGACCTCACACCCGTCACAAAGTCAGCTCAAAATGGATCACAGATCTAAAGTGAAACACAAAACTGTAAAACTAGAAGACGGCACAGGAGAAAATCTAAATGGCCTTGGATTTGGGATAACCTTTTAGATACAACACCAAAGGCAAAATCCATGAAAGAAATAATGGACAAGTTGGGCTTCATTAAAATGAAAACTTTCTGCTCCGCAAAGACACCATCAAGGGGATGAAAAAACAAGCCACAGATGAAGAAGAAATTTGCAGAAGACATATCTGATGAAGCACTGTTACCCCAAATATACAAAGAACTCTTAAAACTCAACTATAAGAAAATAAACAACCTAATTAAAAAATGGATCAAAGACCTTAACAGACATCTTGCCAAAGATACACAGATAGCAAATAAGCACATGAAAACGTGCTCATATGTCATATGTCATCAGGGCGAACGCAAATTAAAACAATAGTAAGATGCCACGGCACACCTATTAGAACAGCCAGAATCCTAAACACAGACAACACCAAGTGCTGGTGAGGACGTGGGACGGCAGAAACTCTCAGCACTGCTGGTGGGAACGCAGGATGGTGTAGCCACCATGGGAGACAGTTTCTTACAAAACTAAACATACTCTCGCCACGTGATCCAGCAATTGTGCTCCAGGGTACTTCCCCAAAGGCACTGAAAACTAATGTCCACATAAAAATGTACACACAAATGTTTATAGCAACTTTATTCATAATTACCAAAACTTGGAAGCAACTAAGATGCCCTTCAGTAGGTGAATGGATAAACAAACTGTGTTACACTCAGACGACGGACCATTAGTCGGTGATAAAAAGAATGAGCTATCCCGTCATGGAAAGACATAGAAGAAACTTAAATGCATATTTGCTCAGTGAAAGAAGCCAATCTGAAAAGGCTACGTAGTGTATGATTCCAGCTATGTGACACTCTGGCAAAGACAAAACTATGGAGATAGTACAATAGAAAGACCAGCGGTTAACGAGGGTTAGGGGAGGAGGCGTGAGAGTGTGGAGCATGGGGGGTTTTTAGGGCAGTGAATGTGCTCCACATGAGACGGTAATGGCGGACACGGGACGTTAAACATTTGTCCAGATCCACACAATGTACAACACTGAGTGACCCCGAGTATAGACGACGGACTCTGGGTGACGGGGACGGATGGTAACGGCCGGCCCCTCGGGTGGGGGATGGTGATGGTGGGGGAGGCTGCGCCTGCGTGGGGCAGGGGGCCTGTGGGAACTCTGTGGCCCTTCCTCTCCATTTTGCTGTGAATCTAAACCTGCTATAAAAAGTAAAGTCTATTAAAAATAAACAAGCACATGCATCAGTAGATACATCAAGAACATCATCTGTTCACCGAGGTACCATAAAGAGGGTGACGAGACCAGCTCCGAACAGAAGATACTGGGGACCACGTGAACCCGCTAACGTGGGTTAACCCAGAAGGGAGAACGAGTTCTTCCTGCAGATCAGTGAGAGAAAGTAACGACCCAACAGAAGAACGGGCAGAAGACCAGGCGGGTGCTGCACAGAACAGGAAACAGCAGCGGTCAGTTTGTCTGTCCAAAGGGCCCCGCTTCATTAACAAGGAGGAAATGGGGTCACAGACACCACGAGAAGAAACTTACAAGGAATGTCCCCCGCACCCACAGCTATGAAAGGTTCCCGGATCGCGCAGGACCAGATCTCGGTGGGTCAGGACGCCAGGTCCGCAGCTGAGACTGCGCTGGGCCAACCCCACAGACGCTGGCCGGGCGTCGTCCTCCAAAGTCAAGGTCTGCCACGTGCCCCAAATCCAAGCCAGGGGCCCCGCATACACACAGGGACCCCGAGGTCAGCCGAGGCCTGCCCACAGACAAAGGGGCAGTCGCGGGTCCTGGGCTCGGCGGCAGAACCCCACACGTGCATCTCACAGGCAGGAAGCTCAGCGGAGGCTGGGCACCTGTCCCTACCGAGGACAGAACAGTGGGAGAGTGGGCCCCGGGCGGAGGGAAGGCCAGCCCCGGGGCAGGTGGCTGCCTCGCTTGGCAGAGAGCCACCGCGTTACACCTCGGTCTCCAGCAGGCTTTCTGCAGGTGTATTAAATTTCATAACTAAAAAGTTTTAGCAAATGGGAAACGGAAGTAGGCATGTAATGGTGCCACCCATGAGCCGCTGGCAGTGCGAGGCCTGGCCCTGCTCCTGTCGTCTGGGCTGGACGACGCTCGGCTGGGCACGTCCCCTTCATCCAGGGGGCGCCTGTGCTCCCACCGGCTTTGTGTTCTCTCCCTACACCCAGAGGTGGCGGAATTGGATGCAGAAGGACTGAGAAGCCAGGAGTGGGGGGGGGGGGGGGGTGCGGGTGGCCGCAGGCTGCTTGGACCGGACCAGACTGCTGCTGAAGGTCGTGCTTGTTAACCAAGCGCGTACTATCGCCCGGCCCTGCCCTGAGTGCTTTTCCAATGAGATCCAGTAACATACCATAACGTTCACCCCCGAACAGTGTGCAGCTCAGCGGGTTTCAGCACCTTCACAGCGCTGTGCAACATCACCACTGTCAGTTCCAGAACATTCCACCACGGCAGCAGGGAGCCCTGTTCCCATCAGCAGCCTCCCTGACCCCCTCCGCCCAACCAGCCTCAGTCTGTGATTGAGGAAGAGGCGGGGCCGCTCAGCAGAGGGAGGGACCAGGGGAGAGGCCCCACCAAGCCCCACCCCTTGGTGGTGCCCATGAGAGCTGCAGGGCCGGGTCTCACACACGTCAGGACACAGGCGGAGCCTGGCCGGGTTCTGCCGTGGGGAGGGCATGACAGAGAGGGGTCCCCAGGGAACGGCGCCCAGAGCACACTGAGGCCAGCCGGACTTGGGGGGTCCTGGGGATGGGGATGGGGGTGCCTGGAAGCCACCACCAGTCTGGGAATTGAATCGTTCACATTCTTTGTGGCTGGGCTGAGGGATAAAGACATTTTTGTGCGCAAGAGCAAAATTGCTGGCCTTGGAGTCTAACATTTTTTATCAACTCCCGGCACTCAGCGAGATGAAACGACCTGGCAGGGCAGACAGTCTGGGTTGGGCCACGCGGGTGTGGACGGTCCGGGGAAACCCTGAGCCCCTGCAGACCCCACCCTGGGTTGTGCTCGGAGGTCGAAGGTCATCCCGCGTCCAGGCCCGCGACCGGCTTCCCTGCCACTTGCTCCAAAGGCAGCCACGGGCCTGCTGGGACCAGGGACTGCGGCTTCACTCCCTGCAGCCCGGAGCCAAGGTCCCTCCCCACCCGGGCGCTCGTGGGTCCGGAGCCACCGAGGGGATCGACGTCTCGGACCACAGACCCCTGGCTCGGTTGGACGCTACGGTTCTTAAACTCTGGGCAGAAGAGGGACTTGCTGCAGGACCCCAGGCGGGTCAGTGGGCCGGGGTGCGGGTTGGGCGTGCAGTCGGCCCTTCGTGCCTGCTGGCCGCGTCTGGTTTCCCCTCCTTGGACCGAGCGGACAGCAGCCTCGAGCCCTGCCGACACGTGAGGAAAGCGGAGGCCGGGCACCTCGAGCCTTTGCTGGACAAGGGGCTTCTGCCTCCAGGACGCCCCCGTCCCGGGGCTCGCATCTGAGTGCAGAAACCGTAGGGGGCGCCAGAGACGTGGAGGAAAGAGGGTTTCCTCCTTGTTCCTGAGCACGGTCCAGCCTTGTGGAGGCAGGGGTTCTGGGCAAGCGTGGAGCCCCTCCCGCTGGTAGCTCCGAGCCGCGTGCCCACGCGAGCAGCTCTGGGGCTCAGCCCCGACGCCCCGTTCAAGTCCCAGCCCCAGTTCCTTTCTCCTCTCTGCTTTTGCCTGGTACGGTTTGCACTGGGTTAAACGCCCCCTACAGGGCAGGACGCCGAAGGCCCACGGAGCAGCCGCAGAGCCGGCACGGACACGGGGGAGGGCACGTCCTCCCCCCGAGGCTCCAGCCCAGGGGCCGCAGAGGCTCCTGTGATCAGACAGCGTCTCCACCTTGACCGACATTTCCAGGAGCAACAAAGGTGGAAAGAATAAAACAAGTGAAGGTGTTTCCATGCTGTGATAGGGGGGCTGACCTGGCTGCGGGCAGAGGGCAAAGCCCACGGTCAGAACCACGGCCCTGCTGCCAGAGGTCGTTCCCAAGCAACACAGCTGCGGGCATTTCAATGTCACGTGTCTTTGCCCACTGAACCGAAAACACCAAGAACATAAAACCAAGGATCCACTGGAAAGTCACCCAGAGAAGGAAAAATCCCTCCTGGAACCCGTCAGACTAGGCTGAGGTTTCCCTGGCTGGAAGGGACGCTTGTCCATCCAATACTGTGCGGCTTGGCTCGTGTCATCTTTTGACGCATTCGGGGTGGGCATGCAGGGAAGGGCGGCCAGATGGGCAGGCGCTGGCCCCGACCAGGCCGGGCTGGGCGCCTCACACGCAGAACCCTAAGTGCCTGTAGGGTCCACGCAGGTGTCCCCAGTAAATGTTGACAAGATCCGTGCCAGTGAGCTCGCATCTCCCAACAGACGCCGCGAGGGAGAAACGGGACTGGCGGGACCTTATCGGATGCAGCAAAATGAACAGATGGTGATGTGATGAGGCTGGGAAGAGGCAGGTGTGGCGTCGAGCGCCCACACAGGGAGCTCTTGGTGGATTTCACCTGGATGGGCCTGAAGCCAGGCCCAGGCTTTGCCGCACCGGCAGGCAGGCTGGAAGGGGGAAGCCGGGATCTGGTCTCCCCCCACTCTGGTCCCTGATGGCTTGTGATCTGTGCGCTAATATCCTAACATGATTCTCAGCATACGTAAACATCTCAGTGACTCTTAAGTTCTTAGATTTTATGGAAAGTCCCTACATTGATACACATAACTTCTGTAAAGTAACGAGTTTGCCTCTTTGCCTTTGTGAGGAGGACCGCCTGTGTTGAGGGGGAGTGTGCAGGAGCTCGTCCCGTTACCCGGCTCCAGCTGCCGCCCGGGGGGCCCCTTCCTGCCTGCCCCTGCCTGACACCCAGGCCGCAGGGATGCCTGCTGGGCCTCTAGCAGAGCTGAGGTCTCGAGTGGGCCGTAGAGGGGCCTCCGGAGGAAAGAGATCATCCTCCTTATGCAAAACAAGACCCGTCTGGGTCTAACGAGCCTCAGAAGTAAGAGCCGTCTTCCCTGTTCTCCGCACGATCCCGGCAGGGAGCACAGTCAGTCGCGTGAATTCTCCTTTCATACACCATTGTTTTACGTGACATTCAAACTAGGTTTCTTTGGTGAAAGATGGTCTCCCCAAGTCGCACAGCTGAGTGGGACTCGTCCTGCAAGAGCTGGTTTTAAGCACAGGGACACTGGTCCTGTGGTCACACTAGGCACACCCCCAGGCCCCAAATGCCTGCCACTGTGACGGCGAAGCCCCGAAAGGGAGAGCTTAGCCGCAGAGGCTACCAAGCAAAGCCGTGAGGAACTGGGACCCAGACTAGTGAGTCTGGTGACGGGGCGGACAGGTGGAGGGACAGCAAGCCCATCGGGTCAAAATCGGGCTAAAAGGGAGACAAAGGATGCTTCAAAAACTAACTTCACGCTGCTTCTCGGTGTGGCCACGGGCTGCATCTCAGCCAATGGAATTACTCCTCCTAAATTCTGCTAGTTTTGTTATTTTTTACGATAGGCCCAAAGCACGTCAAACAATTAGGGAAGATTGGCCACTTAAGAGTTTGAGCTAAAATTCCGAATCGACGAGGAGTGACCTCGCGGTGCTCGTGGCTTTTGGAGCTGAAGTTCCGGGACGACAGGAGGTGGGGCCACGTCCTGGCCACGGAGGCCACAGAGGCCAGGGCTGCGCTGGGCCCATCGGATCAGGCCAGCCTGGAGACACTGGGCTTGCGAGCCCACGTTTAACAAAACACAGTCACATCTCACTTTACAAATACTGCTTTTCTTTTTACAAATTAAGGCCTGGGGCAGCCCGTGCGAAACAAGTCTGCTCGCACATTCTCCCAGGAGTGTGTGCTCACTGCGTGTCTCTGTGTCACATCTTCATAATTCTCATGATATCTCAGACTCTTTCATTATTATTATATTTGCATGGTGACTCGTGACCAGTGGTCTTTGATGTTACTCTTGTCACCGTTTTGGGTTTTTTTGGGTTTTTTTGCGGTACGTGGGCCTCTCACTGCTGTGGCCTCTCCCGTTGCGGAGCACAGGCTCCGGACGCACAGGCTCAGCGGCCATGGCTCACGGGCCCAGCCGCTCCGCGGCATGTGGGATCTTCCCGGACCGGGGCACGAACCCGCGCCCCCTGCATCGGCAGGCGGACTCTCAACCACTGCGCCACCAGGGAAGCCCCTACTGTTTTGGTATTTTTTAGGAATGAAGTGTTTTTACTTAAGCTTGTGGGTTGTTTCTTTAGCCATATGCTACTGGCAACAGACTGCAGGATGGTGTAAACATCGCTTTCATGTGCCGGGAAGCCAAGAATTCTGTGACTCCCCTCGTTGCGGTACTGGCGGGGGGCGGGGGGCGCTGCAGGGACCAAAACAATCTACATGCTCTGACCAGTGACCAGGTCCTTCCTGCCTCGTCTGTGACAAATAGCCTTCCCTAGGCCAAGGGGTCAGACGCATCCACGCGTGTCCTCCTCTCTAAGGAAACGGTGCACATGCTCAGAAAATGTAGTGAGAAGTGTTTCTGGATGTGAGGGCTGGGAGTATTCTGTCTGTTGGACAGAATTGCGTTCCCAGCCGGCAGTGGCAGAGGAGGCCATGCCTTGTTTAGACTCAACCACTTGCCTCCCTCCCTCTCTCCTCCCTCCCTTCTCCCTTCCCCTCACCTCTCCTCCCTCCTGTCCCTCCTCCGCCATCTCTTTTCCCCAAACATCCACGACTGTAACTCTGTAACTCTGAGACAGACTCTGGTCTGTCTCTCGACCAGGATTTGATTGGCTCCAAGGCCACGCTCGCCTGCTTCCTCAGGTGTGTCTGGCAGTGGGCAGGTGCATGTGGGGCCCTGGTCGGTAGCCATTGGTCTGTTCTGGGCACGGCTTCACCCAGGCCGTGGCTGCTGGGCCAGAGCCCCCCCCCCCCCACTCCAGGGGTCTCTCAGCAGAGAGGCTGCATCTTAGGGGCACCTGCTCTGCGGGCGGGGGCCCACACAGTGTGTCCCACAGAACAGACCAGGCTCCCTGGATTCTCCACGAAGGCTGACAGTCGGGGGCCTGGACACCGTACACAGGACACACGCAGCTGCGGGACGCGATTGGAACAGAGCACACGCAGACCTCAGACCACTCGCAGGCCTTGGAAACAGCACTTATATTTGAGCTGGGACAAGTTTTCACTCGAGTGCGTGGGGACCAGGAGTGCAGCGCTGAGGGTGGTGACCCTGCCCTCGCCGGGGACACACACATAAATACAAACACAGCGCGTTTCCTCGAAAGTGGTCCTCACACGGGGGCGCCTGCCGCAGTCCCCTTGATCATAATAGTGCTAACGAATTAGGAGGAAAATGAAACTGTTTTGTAAGTGACGCCACCAGAGCAAGGCGGCTCCGGCGGGCATTTTAGCACGGCTTCGTGTGTGGCTTCACACAGGGTGAGGTGGCCTTAGCCACCAGGGCTCCCCGCCCGCCAGGGCAGGTCCGGCCTCTCCTTGCCCGGATGTGCCCAGGGAGGGGAGGGGGGCTCGGGCATCTCCAGGAGGCTGGCCACAGAAGCAGGGTTCGTAGAAGGTGCTCTGTTTTCTAACAAGCCAAAAACTAGTTTTCAGTCTCCACCCTCTGCATCACGGTGCGTAGGGGGGAGGTTTCTCCCCGGGGAGGAAGTGGGTGAGGGCGAAGATGGGGGGGGCATTCGGGGGGGGCCGGCAGCTGGAGCCGGGCTGGGACGGAGGCTGCACTTCCTCGGACAGAGAGAGGTCGGAGCCAGGTGAGGCCGGGAAGCCACCAGGGGACTGCAACCAAACAGAAAAAGCCTCCTCAGCCGACGGGAGCCCGGGGACACGCCCAGCGCCACTGGCGCCCCTCAGAGCCCACCCTGGCCCGAACCCCCAGACCCAGGCCCTCCTGGTGGGAACCGCTCCCTGAACAGCGTGCATTCCCAGGGGGCCGCAGGGAGGCCCCGATTCAGCCCCACTGGGCCCCCTTCTCGCCTGTGGGCACATTGACATCCAGGTCTTGACATTCAGGAGGGTGGCTGGTGACATTCAGGAGGGTGGCTGGTGACATTCAGGAGGGTGGCTGGTGACCACCTGACACTGGGATGCACGGACGTGCAAACACTGTCTAAGGAAGAGGCTGCCCAGCTCATCTGGGGCCCTGGGTTTACTCAACACTTCATATTTTACAGAAAAAGACAAGAACATCAACATTTTCCACATAGTGTGATGGTGAATTTTATGCATCAACTTGGCTAGACTACGGTGCCCAGATGTTTGCTCAAACTGTCTGGATGTCATTTTGAGGGTGTTTGGTAGCTGTGATGAACATGTAGACCAGCAGATCACCCTCTCTGGTGTGGGTGGGCCTCGTCCAATCAGTTGAAGAGGAAAAGACGGAGGTTCCCGAGGGAGAGGGAATTCTGCCTCCAGACTGACCAGACTCAAACTGCAAAATCTGTCTTCCTGGGACCTCTAGCCTGTGGACTGCACTGCAGATTCTGGGCTCTCTCCCTCTATATATCTATATCTGTATCATCTCTTCCTATAAATAGATCTCTACCTGTGTCTCCTACGTGCACACATACTATTGGTTCTATTTCTCTGGAGAACCCACGTAGATGCAAAAGGTGATTCTGCAAGGAGAATGTTGGGGCCACAGGCTTTAATAAAATTGCCAGTTTTCCTCCACCCGCCAACAACCTCTTAAATTTCTTTTTTTTTTTTTAACTTCTAGAGGTTAAAAACGCCTGCTTAAAACCAACATTAAATAAAGCAAGCAACCCCTTCTGTGATGGGACACAGGCGAGTGTGTGCAGGCTCTCGTCTTCGGGGGGGCCAGGTGGTTCCTTGCTCTCTGCTTAGCAGGTGCCCAGGGCCCAGGGATGCTAGCCTGCCTGCCCCTCCCCCCTGGAGGAACCCCAGACCTTGGGCTTTGAGAGAGAATTTCCTCACAGGCCAGGGCTCTAGGGATCCAAGGGCCCTGGGCCCCTGCCCACCTCCATTGCTTTCTTTCTCTCAAACTCACACTTCTTTCTGACCTCAGGGGACAAATGAAACCTCTAGAGAACATCCCTCAGATCTGCGGGTCCCCAGCTCCCACCAGGCATGTGTGTGGTCAGTTCTTTACCAGAAAAGAGCAGCTGAGAGAACCAGGGAGTAAACCACACTGACCATGGAATAAACCAGTGGGAACCACAGAGGAGCCAGCTGGAAATACATGGCAAACCAGCAAGGATTACAGAGTAAACCACCAGGAACCACAGAGCAAACCACCAGGAACCACAGAGCAAACCACCAGGAACCACAGAGCAAACCACCAGGAACCACAGGGTAAGCCACCAGGAACCACGGAGTAAACCACCAGGAACCACAGGGTAAACCACCACAGACCACAGAGCAAACCACCACAGACCACAGAGCAAACCACCAGGAATCACGGAGTAAACCACCAGGAACCACAGAGAAAACCACCAGGAACCACAGAGCAAACCACCAGGAACCACAGAGTAAACCACCACATACCACAGAGCAAACCACCATAGATCACAGAGAAAACCACCAGGAACCACAGAGAAAACCACCAGGAACCATGGAGTAAACCACCAGGAACCACAGAGCAAACCACCAGGAACCACGGAGTAAACCACCAGGAACCACAGAGCAAACCACCAGGAACCACAGAGTAAACCACCACGGACCACAGAGAAAACCACCACAGACCACAGAGAAAACCACCAGGAACCACAGAGAAAACCACCAGGAACCACAGAGCAAACCACCAGGAACCACGGAGGAAACTAGGCTCTGTCCACACAGGCAATCCCATCGGGGGGCAGACAAAAAGCCTCTTAGTTACAGGATGCGAGGTCCTTAGTTACAGGATGTGAGTTAATCCTTGGCGTGTCCTTGTTCCTGCACTTCCTGACCAGGTGGCCCCGGGAATAAGGAATGTGGGTTTTCTTCGAAGGCGAGTGTTCTTTTTTTTTTTTTTTTTTTTTGCGGTACGCGGGCCTCTCACTGTCATGGCCTCTCCCGTTGCGGAGCACAGGCTCCGGACGCGCAGGCTCAGCAGCCATGGCTCACGGGCCCAGCCGCTCCACGGCATGTGGGATCTTCCTGGACCGGGGCACGAACCCATGTCCCCTGTGTCGGCAGGCGGGCTCTCAACCACTGCGCCACCAGGGAAGCCCAAAGGCGATTTTTCGTTTGACCAGCTGCTCCAAACAGCCCCAAGAGCTGCTCACTCCCTCTATTATGCAGGAGTGTTTTCCGCTGCTAATGACTGGACAGGACACTTGCAATATCCCTTTCCTCCTCCGATGGGAACAGAGTCAGAAACATCAATCTGTCGTTTCCCTCCTGACGAGACACACAGCATCATTGATTTGCCATCTCCTCCAAATCTGATTATTGACGCGTATGTAATTACGCTCCTACATGTGCCGGTGATAAAAGCTGATTAGGCCCGTGTAGAGGGAGCCCAGGCCTCCCCTGGGAGGGAGAATTGGGAGCATCTGCTGTTTGTGACGAGCCAGAGGCCCGATGGTGGATGAGGCTGGAGTACGACACCGGAAGAGAGCCCTGTGTTCTCCAGCACCAGCGGTAAGGAGGGGAGACCATGCCCGCACCCTGCAGCCCTGTCTCCTGGGGGAACAGAATCAGGACACCTGCCAGTGCCTCAGGTCAGGACCCAGAGCAGCAGGCCCCGGATGAGGTGCTGTCCTCCCCGGGTCCTCCCTGCGGCCAAGCTTGCGGGAGGCTGGTGCTAAACCAGCCAAACGCCGGGGCTCGGCCAGGAGGAGGGGCCCTGCGGGGATCGCCTCTGCCCCCAGCCACGCCCCAGAGCTGCCTGGAGTCCCCGTGTGCGGGCGTGACTGTGGGGCCTCGCGGTGGACGCTGGGAGGACGGGAGACAGCGGCCCGCGGAGCACGCCCATTCCTCAGCGTCCGTGCATTTCCAAGCTGGCGTTTGAGACCACAGGTGGCCAACCAGCCCTCCCTCCAGCTGTGGTCTCACGTTCTGGGTTCAGCAAACTAAGCAGATGAGAGGCAGAGCACAGCCCAGGACACAGGCCACGCCCAGATGACGTGGTCCTTCCCGTGATGGGGACCAGGGAGGATGGCCCGGAGGTGGGATGCAGGTGACGCTCCCAGGGAAGACGAGGGCCGCCAAGGACGGCCACCTGGGTGTCGGGGAAGCTGACGTACCCGCCGTGAGAAGTGATGCCACAGGGGGTTACTGGCAGCCAGCTCACCTCCTGACGCTTGGGTAATTCCTTTCCGTGTCTTAGAAATGGGAAGACTCTCGAGCCAGGCCCTTCCCTGACTCAGGACTCAGCCTGCGGGTCCCCGTGCAGCCAGGGCGCCTGCTCGGGACTGGTGGGGTGGCTAAGGGGTTGCCCCTCATCGGCAGGAGGAGGCCTCCCGTGGCACAGCCCGTGGGCCGCCACTCCTCAGAGACAGACGTGGCGCTGCCCTCAGGCCAGGCCACCGCGGCGCAGCCTCCTCTGGGAATTCCAAGGCCCCCGGAGCCCTGGGCGCACAGCCGCCAGCTTCACATTCACGGCAAGCGGAAGGAGCCAGGCGCGGAGAGGACGGACTTGCGCCTCCACGGGGAGGTAGAGCGGCCCCTGATTCCCCGCCCAGCGGGCCTGCCCCAGGCAGGACGAGGCTGCAGGCTTTCTCAGCTCGCCACACCTGCTGCGCCCCGGGGCCCAGAGACCCCACACCCGCTTCCAGCCCCACGAGCTGTCGGGCCTGGGGAGGCCACCGTGGACCTCGCTGGCCGGGCTTGTGCCGCAGCCCCGGGCGGCCAGCCGGGCCGAGTCTGCGGGTTCCTCTGAGTCATAAGGGGCTGCGGAGACGGGCAGCACGCTCCCCTCAGCCCCTCCTCAAGTCTGGCCGCCGCCTCTGTCACTGAGCTGGTGGATACATACACCTGTCCTAAGCAGCCGCTGGCCCTGGAAAGTTCTCATGCCCCGTCAACATCACCCCTCGAGCGCTGGGACCCCAAGCAGCAGATGAAGATGTGTGACCTCACAGCAAACGGCCGGGGTCTCAGCACCCCACCTGCCCACGCACACAGACGCAGCCCCTCCGGTACCTTGACCCCGCGAACTTCCCAGAACCGCTCCAGGGCTGCCGTCATTGACACAGACCAGAGAACGTGCCAAGGCCACCGCCCCGCCCCCGCCAAAACAGAGGCCGACCGGCTCTCTGGGCCAGAGGTGCTCACCTCTGCCCCCTGAGGACACAGAGCAACATCTGGGGACGTCCTGGTCACCACAGTGGCAGCTGGTCGGGCGGGACGCTGCTCTATGAACAGGCTTCACCCCCGTGTGCCCCCTTCCACAGCAGCCCCAAGGCCACCAGAGTGGTACTAGGGTGAGGCCTGTGCACCTGCCGCTTTCGTGAGCGCCGGCAAGCCCTCGGCTCTACTCAGCGACGCTGCCCTGTCGCAGGGGCCCGGCAGCTGGCACAGGGCCAGGAGACTGCAGGCAACTCGTGTGGGACCTGGTCAGGGGCCAGAAAACCTCAAGGCCCCGGAAGACGTGGCGGGCTGGGTCACCAGGGCCACACGGAGCAAGGATGCCCCAGATGGCCCCGGGGATGCCACACGTCCTGCGCGGGGCCTGGGGTCACCCGCCACATCCCTCAGTCGTCCCACCCCCTCTGCTGGTCCACACCAGCTGCATCACCCCATTGTCTAAGTCGGGAGGGGGAGCCACAGACCCCCCCTTTTCCTTCAACCCAAGCCCCCACCCCCATGTCCCACCCGAGCCGCACTCCCTGGATGACAGCTGCCTGGGACGTGAGCACCGTCCGGCCCGGGGACGCTTGGCCTACCTGGAGGGGCAGCGGGTACGACGAGCAGGTGGGGACAGCCGGGGGCACCGGGCCGAAGCCCGTGGAGGCCAGGATCTGCTGGGCGGGGTTGTAGAGGGCCTGAGGCGCTGTGGACGGGCCGTAGGCCAGCTGGGACAGCGGGACCTGCCGCAAAGGATGGAGACGTGTCAGCCGAGCCCTGCTCTGGGGAGCCCCGTCCGGCAGCCGCTCAGGAAGGCGGAGTCCCCAAGGGAGAGATTCTGAGTCCTCTCGCCAGCCTCTCTCCGACCAGAACTAAAGCCCCAAAGCTGGGGCTTCTTGCTTTTCCTTCTCCTGTTTGTCCCGGGATCCGCCGAGAGGCCCAGCTAGGCCCAGGCTCTCTTGGGTTTTTTTTGGAAAAGTGAGGAAACCCCACCCGTCTGCTCCAGGAGCGTGTGTCATGGGCACCCCCGAGGGGCGCTGATTCCAAAGATGCCCCCGGCTCTAGTCAGCAGGGCCCTCTCCCCACAGGGGCTCTGGGTGGCACAGGCCGGGGTAGAGCTCTGGCCGCAGGGATTTCTGGAGCAGCACAGCCAAGACCAGAGCTTCCCAAACCCCTCCAACTCCGGCTTCCTTAGCTCGTGGGAGGCTCTGATTCCCCAAAGGAAAACAGAACGTGGGCCCTGATTCTTGACCTCTCACCCGCCCCCAGAGAGGACGGGCCGTAGGACGGACCCCTCTCCAGAGGCAGGCCAGCCGCTCCCGATGGGGGGCTTGGGGGTTCCCAGACCAGAGGTGCATCCTTCCCTAAGAGCCCAGAACCTGGATCCCGCCTGACACCCACGGGGCAGGCCCTGCAGAGCCGGGAGGGGCTGCGACAGCACGGGCAGCAGCACAGACAGAGCATCTGAAAACTCATCAAAAGCCCCGGAGGTGCCAGAGCAGGGTCCTGAGGAGGGGGGGGGCAGCGAGCCCCCCAGAGCTGCCTCGCCGCCCCTGCCCTCGGGACGCAGGCAGCCCAGGAAGGAGGAGGCCCGTCACGCTTCCTTCATGCCGCAGGCTCAGTGCTCCGTCCTCTCCTACCAGGAGCTCTGGTCTGCGCGGCGAGTCAGTTAAACTCCGAGGAGTGAACAGGCAGCTTGAAAGCAGGGAGAGAGGACGGAAAACTCAAGATGGGGCCCGAGCCCAGCCACCTCGATGCCTTGATGACTTATTCACGAGCAAGCATAGCTGAGGGCCGACTCTGTGTGCCCCGACGTGGCCCGGTACCACCAGAGCTGGGCCCCAGAGCTGCGGAGAGCGTTTCGGGCCTGAGGCCTGGCTAAGGGGATCCGGGCCGAGGGGGCTGGTGAGGGTCGTGGGTCGAGGGTCCAGAGGGCCTCATGGGCTGGAGAGGAGCTGCCTGGCCTGGCTCAGCATTTCGGGGCCTGGGGAGGATGGGGTGGAGGTGTAGGGGTCTCCCAGAGGCGGCCTCACTCTGGGAACTACGGCCACTCTGCGGGGGACGCTAGGCGCCTGCACTGCCTGGTCTTGCCCTGACCCCTCGTGCACCCTCTCACCTCCGAGCCTCCCATGACGGCAAGGAGACCCCAGCTGGGCCAGGAGGACTGTCCACCTGCAGCTCTCATACCCGAGGCCAGCGCAGACCCTTCCTCAGCCAGGCTGGGCTGTAAGCGTGGCCACGTTGCCGGGGCAACCCCACCTCGGGAGACCCTCTGCAGACCCGAGAGGCCACGCTCTGCCCGCCCGCCCACCCACACCCCACGGGACGGAGCCCTGAGTGCCCAGAGCTTCGGGTAGCTCGTGACGTGTCTTCGCTCCTTAAGATAATTCTTAAATTATAAGATCCATTAACTCACAAGAGCATCTACTCGCAGGTGTAAAATTTTAAGGAATCACCTGACTTGCTTCTTACAACGCCCCTGAGCTCTGGATGTGAGAGAGGAAACTGTCCAGAGCGGGGCTGACACGTAACTCTGTGTCCCGCGTGACAAGCGGCCTTTCTGGGGCGTTGCTACGTTCCCGAGAGAAGCTCCAGCAGTTTTGTTATAAACTCATGAGCACAGGGCCCTCTTCTGGAAAAGCCACCGGGCTGACGGCCATCCCTGGGGACAGCCAGCAGCCTCCACCCGGGCTCCCAGGGGCAGGACCCGAGCAAGACACTCTGTGTAGCCATTGAGTCTAACCTCGCTCTCCTTGCGGATCTGCGGAGAGAGAAAACTCCGACCTGGCCACAGCAGGAAAAGCCCCACCGAGGGACCCCCCAGACCACACTGTGGGCCCTGCAGACCCCAGGCGTCCCGGGGGCAGGCGGCCCTCATCCTTGAAGGACAGGATGCTTGTTGTGCGCTCACGGAAAGACACCTTGCGACCGAGCGGGAGCTGGGCCCGGCGTCTGCACCACGCAGAGTGGGAGTGGGGCGGGGGTCGCCAGGGTCTCCCGTGGTATCTCGGGCTTTGTCTGGGGTCAGGAAACCTCCCAGAAACATGTCACTGATCTCGGGAGGCTCCAGGTGAGGCTGAGAAATGCGGCCAAGGGCCACAGTCTCTGGGGCAGAGGTAACAAGCCTCCCCTCGGCAGTGTGGGCTGTGGATGGGGTCTGGCCTGCAGGGGGTGTTTGCACGTGCATTTGGACTTCCTCCTCGTTAAAACCGGGCGATGGGCGGGTGGCTGCTGGTCTGTGGGAGGCTGTGAGCTCTTCCTGGCGCTTGTGGCCTCCCGTGCGGCACCTCCACGGATGAAGTGTCAGGTCGCGGGAGGTACCATCTGGGCCCCACGCGAGAACACGGTTTGGAACAGCCGGTCCCCTGGAGAGGACGCTGCCCACGGAGAGACTTGCAGGGTGGCCTCAGGCACGGGCCCTGCAGTGCAGTCCCTGCCCAGGGCCGCCCAGATGCTGCAGCACGTTCTCAGGGGCTCACTTTGGAGTCACCTGACTTCGGGAAGCACGGGCCTGAGCCCCAGATCTACCGGATCGGAGGCGCTGGGCTTCCGTGCTCAGCGGGCCACCAAGGGATGGACGCGGCCATCAGGCGCCAGGCTCGGTGCCCCTCTCTGCCGCTGAACTCGCACTCCCTGGACCAGCTCAGGTGGCGCGAGCCTCGGGGAGGAGGGACTGAAGTGTCCCCAGGCTGCGGTCAGCACGGCTGCCGGCTCCACGAGCCCACGTCCCCGTCGCTGTGTCTGCCCAGTGCGCGGCGGGCGCTACTCACCATGTCCTTGAAGGCCCCCAGGACGGCCGCGGTGACGACGCCCAGGAACAGGCCTAGGACGTTCAGCGCCGCCGAGGCCCAGAGCAGCCGATAGAGGTGGAGCACGTCCTGGCAGCCGCGAACACCCACGAACTCGTAGTAGGTGGGCGGGTGCTCGGTGCTGTGCGGGGAGGGGCTCAGCGTCACCCACGGCTGCAGGGGGGCCCCCTCGCCGCCTGAGCCCGCGGGGCAGACGCGGAGTACTGATGGGCCGGGGGCTCTGCTGGGAGGGCCCAGGCCCTCAGGTGGCGGAGGGAGGCCCTGGGGGCAGGGCTGTCCCAGGGAGCCCAGAATCCAGCTGGGAGGGGGCCCAGGTCTCTGAGCAGGACAGCCTGCCCCAAGCAGGGGCCCCGGCAGGCAGAGCCCCGGCCCGGTCACCCGCGGAGCCAGCAGGGCTTAGCGGCTGCTGGCCGCCCTGGCAGGGAGCACAGAGGGGTGAGCCTCGGAGGGGGTTCGTCTTGGCCCGTGGCCTGGGCCCCGTGGTCGTGGTCTGTGCAGGCTCTGGACCACAGCCTCGGGTTGGAAATGGGGTGAATTCCTGCTCTGGGGGAAGGGTGTTGCAGCCTACGCCCCTGGGGTTTTCAACAGTTCAGGGAGGGTCTCCAAGAAGCAACAGTAAACTCCCTGTTGGCTTTAATGTAGGTATTCAAGCTGTTAACACAAAATTTAAAAGACGGTGTGGGGAGGGTTCTGCTTCCCGCGGAGCTGGGACCTTGCACTGGTCCAGACGACAGGTGAGAAGCTGGACAGACTGAACAGAGCAGCGCTGCTGGGCCCCATGGGACAGGGGAGGACACAGGGCAAACCGCCGCCCCCGTCCCCAGACCGGAGAGACCAGCAGGCAGAGACAGGGTCCCGGCCTTCCGGGGAGGAAGAAATGGGTCACCTGTGCCGGTCACAGCCCACAGGACAGGGCTCCCCGGGAGGCCTCCCCTGCCCCCCACCTCCCGGCAGCCCTGAGCCTCGGTCCTCTCATCTGTGGAACGGAGCCCATGCCCCGGCCTCACAGGATGTGCGAGGTCTGAATGGGATGTGGGTGCAAGGACGGGGATGCAGAGCGGGCTGGGTAAGTCCGGGGACGTGGGGTTCGCGGCTGTCGGGCTCCCACCGCTCACCTGTGGCAGTCGTAGAGGTCGCAGCAGTAGCAGGTGTTACTCTTCACCTTCAGCTGGCATCTACCGTTCAGGGAGTGGCAGGTCACCTGTGAGCAGAGAGTCCGGTCAGGTGCCCCTGTCCTCAGGCCGCAGCGGGCAGGGGCCTCCCTGGGCGTTAAGGACCCACCCCTCTGCCCCATGAGCCAGGCAGCTGCCTCCCCTGAGCCCACGTTTCTTGACCTGCCCCTTCCTCCACCCAGTCCAGGTGCATCAGGGCTGGGGGGCCACAGGGACCCCCTGCAGGGAGAGGTAGAGGACCAGGCCAAAGCTTGCTGGACGAGGTGAGGGGCGGGGGGTCCCCAGGAGCCTGCAGGTGGGGACCCCTCTGGTGGGAGCCCCTTCCTGACCTCCCAGAGGACAGCTCCCGGTCGCCCAGTCTGACCAAGCCAGCCCTTCCCCAGGTCACACGGAGGCTTCCCCTCCTTCCCCCGGCGCTTTGTAACCACCCCCATGTGGAAGGTAAGTGGGGCAGAGACCACCCAGCTGCAGAGAGAGGACGGGGACCCTGGGGAGAAGGACTTGAAGGGAGGGCCGTGCATGAGTGAGGACAGACATTCGAGCAGGCTTGGGGTCGCCTGAGAGGCCAAGCGCCCGGGGCAGGTCAGGGGGCAGGTCGGGGGCAGGGCCTGACCCCAGAGGTCCTTGGCCCCGGCCCCTATAGCGGCACCTCAAGCCACCCTTGGGCATGTAGCCTTTCTTTCAGGGTTCTGTGGTTAACTCCCGAAAGCCACCCACATCAGGAGTGGGAGGGCTTGAGCAGGGGTCCTAGAAAGATTAATCTGGAAAAACAGTCCCGACGGGGCGGAGACCAGAGACAGGCTGCTGGGAGCCATGGAAGTGAGCCCGTGTGACTCAGCCTGCAAGGGGGCTGGGCGGACGGCCCGACAGGTGAGCACCGGGGCTCAGCGAGGGGAGCCGGGGAGCAGTCAGGGCACCGCCGGGCTCTGAGCCTGGCAGCCAGCACACGGGAAGGTCGGAGCCACAGGACAGCGAGCTGGAGGTCGCGAGGCCTAACCCTGATCCTGACCCGAGGTGCCCCCTGCTGGGAGGCGTCCCTCCCTCCTGCGAGGTGTCACCTCTGTGACCCCAGTACCGCTCGGAACACACTGCGGTGAGCAGGAAGGAAGGACAGAGCAGCACGAGGGCGTGGGGGGCCCGGTGACCCCCGCTGAAGAGGACGAGTCCCCAGGGCCCCCTCCAGCGGCACAGGCCAGGCCTTTGGAGAAGACGTGTGCCGCCCCGTTGAGGGGCAGTAGCAGAGGCCCCTTCTCCCCGCCGCCAGCCACGCGGCCTCAGCCACGGCGTCTGCTGCCCGCCCTGCGCGCCTCCTTCCTGACATTTGTGCACAGTGTCAGAGGCCATGTTTAGTTAAACCGATAAATCTACGCAGAGCTGAGTGAGACAGCAGGACAAGGGAGCCACGCAGCCACCTGGACGGCCCAAGAGGAGACGCCGGCCACGCTTAGAAACACCCGCCAGACATCCTCGGCCCAGGGACAGCCGGCGAGTTTGGGGCCAGTGCAGACGCAGCATCCTAGACTTTAGTGCACTAATTACGTCAATAAAAGGCTCATCGTGAACGCCGCACAGACGGGGCCGGTGGCCTCGGGGCTGCACCACAGGCAGTCGGCAGCTGTGATCCGGAGCGAAGCACCTCACCGGGCGCGGTGAGCACGACGTGAGGGCGTGCTGGGGACAGAAGGTCAGATCTGGGCCAGGTTAACGAGCGGGACCAGCGCTGCACTCACCTCCGTCTGGTAGACATCGTGCAGGTAGCCGACCCCACTGGAGTAGAACTGGCACCTTCCTGCGGTGAGGGGCCTGGGCTCCTAGAGACCAAGAACCACAGATGGAACGGGACAGCTTTACCCCCATGTCAGGAGGGACCGGAGGTGATTTCAGACCTGTGGCCGCAGGCTCTGAGCCCAAAGGAGAGGGGCCAAGGCCAACGGACCCCTCCCAGGAGGAGTACAAAGAGCAGGAAGTACCAGGGCTCATCCCAGAGCAGCTGGGCTCCTGCAGCCAGGAAGCAGGCACCCCAACCCTGCCGGCCAGGGGCACAGCTCCCCCCATCGGTCAACACAGGGCAGCTGAGGGAGGTGGTCGTGCTCCCGTACAAGTCTCAACAAGGAGACCCCCTGGCTCCTGCCTCTTTCCCTCAAAGCACAGCAATTTTTCCACGAGGGAGGGAGCAAGGTGGGTTTCAGCCTAATCCACTCATCCATCCAACCAACCAACCATCCACCCGATCACTTACTCATCTGTGTATCCATCCTTCTATCCATCCACCCATCCCTCCATCCATCCTTCCATCCTTCTATCCATCCACCCACGTCCATCCACCCATCCCTCCATCCATCCTTCCATCCTTCTATCCATCCACCCACGTCCATCTACCCATCCCTCCATCCATCCTTCCATCCTTCTATCCATCCACCCACGTCCATCCACCCGTCCCTCCATGCACCCATCCACTCACCAGCCACGGGAGCGTACGTTCACCTACGTGCCCATCCAACTATCTATCCGTGAGCCTGTCCCCGACATTCATAGGGCAGATGGTGCCAAACCATAAGGGCACCCGGGAGGGCCTCCTGGCTCTGGAGCTGGGAAGGGGGCGCCTGCAGGCTGTGAGTCCTCGCCTGCAGGGGTGCCACTCCAGGTGTCCTGTGCAGCCCTGAAACAAGGCAGGGCCGGTCTCGCTCCTACAGAGGGCCGGGGAGGCTCTTCCACTGGGAAGCCAGTGCGTTTGAAGGGAGGGCTCAGGGTGCTGAGGCCCGAGAAAGCCGCCCGCAAGGCCGAGACCCCACCTCTGCTGCCCCCAGGAAGGTGGGGCTCCCTGAGGCTGCCTCCCAGACGCGCGCCCTCATCCCCCTCTGCTCGGTTGGTTACAGGCAGAAAGGAGGGCCTGGTCCAGACAGAGGCTGAGCCCAGAGGCTGGGATCGACCAGAAGGGCAACACGCCGGCGGGCACAGGCTCACAGGGCCCTGAGGATCGGGGTCATCGTGGATGTTCATGAAGTCTTCCCGGGCCCCGTGGGTGCCAGCCTGCCGGACCCCAACACACCCGACACGTCCACAGTGGGCTGGATGCCAGCTCGCCTGCCCTGGGGGTGAGGACGACGTGGGGGTCGTCCTCCACACATTTTTCTACCCCAGCTGTTGGCGTCTTAAAGCTGTAATCTCGGGAAGTGCCGATAGCCAGTTACAAGCTGCAGAAAAGGGCTTTTTTTTTTTTTTTTTTTTGCGATACGCGGGCCTCTCACTGTTGTGGCCTCTCCCGTTGCGGAGCACAGGCTCCAGACGCGTAGGCTCAGTGGCCATGGCTCACGGGCCCAGCCGCTCCGCGGCATGTGGGATCTTCCCGGACCGGGGCACGAACCCGCGCCCCCTGCATCGGCAGGCGGACTCTCAACCACTGCGCCACCAGGGAAGCCCAGAAAAGGGCATTTTTAATTGATTCTCCATAGTTCAACCACAGCCATCTCCCTGCAGCTTCAGGCTATGTGTTTTCAACCTGGAAACTCAGCCCCTCTGTTCACATCCAAGTCCCTGACTGGCAGGCCAGCTTTGGCGGGACGGCCGATCCTGGCCACACTGGCCACATGCAGCTAGAGGAAGCTGAAAACCCATCTAAGGAAAAAGAAAGAAAAGCGCAGGGACGTGGGGACTGAGCTCCACACCCTACACCCCGGACAGGGGGTGCTCGTCACACCTGAGGCTCGAGGGAGGCTGCGGGAATCAACCGTACCTGCCTCTTTAGTTGTGAAACCTGACTGGGAGGGTGAAACTGCGCCTTCCTTGGCCCTTCGCCTCTCCTGGAGAGGAATCGGTAAGGATTCCCAGGGCCAGCACTTTGTGAGCCTTTTATTTGGAAATAATTTCAAACTGACCGAATAGTCCCAAGAAGAGCGACTGTAAAGCTTAGCCTAACGTTACCACCAGGGCCGGCACTTTTTATAACCTAAGAAACTTCACAAGCATAAAACCACTCAGAGTTCAGTGTTAATCGACGTGAACGAGCGCACGTAAAGCCCTGAGCTCGTGTCGCATTCCCACCTGACACAGGACCCGTTGGGGCCGCAGAGAAATGCCAGTGGGTCCTTCCCGGCCCGGATGGGGCGCCAGGTCAGGGTTGGTGGACAGAGCAGCAGCGCCCGGCCCTTCCTTCTGAGCAGGTCCCGGCCACCGCCCCACGGTTCCAAAGCACGAGTGTCTGACGTGGCGTGTCCTCCCCCGGCTTCCCCACCATTAGGATGACAGAGGCAGAGGGACCTCATGGGCACAGCGTCCAGTGAGGAGGTCCCAACACACGTATTTGAGCAAAAAGCCTGGGAAGTCGTGGGGCACTGGCTCCGGGACATCTTTCATCTTACTGATTAAAGAGGGGCCTGAGGAGTGTCGCTGGGAAGTTGAGGACTTTGGTTCTAATGATGTGATGACTGGGGTAGGGGGTGCGTGTTGGGTCAGTTTTGGAGGAAACGAGGGGAGGGACAGGAGGAAAGACTGCGATTGGCCAACACATCTGTATTCGTCAGACTGTGAAGGTCACCGAGCTGCGTCCTGCAAGAGGAAGTTGAACCTCTGAAGATTTCTTAAACCCACAGAGCAACTGAGAACAGAACGAGGGAGACTGGGAAGAACTCACGATGTGCCGCGCGGCGAACACGCCGTCCACGATGGCGCAGCAGAAGGCGGCCACCACGCCGAAGCTGACGAACACGATGGCCGCCACCAGCTGGAAGCAGAGACGGGAGAGGCTCAGTCTCATCAGACCTTCCCCGAGCGCCCGCCCACTCGAGGCCCCCGGCCCCGCCCCCGAAGTTGCTCCGCGGGGTCCTCACTTCCCACCATGGCCTCTCCAGAAACCCTCCGCGGCGGCCGGGGCGGCGCCCCAGGCCCGATCCCGCTGAGCAAGGCCCGTCCTGGTTGCCTCGTTTATTTCGCAGGGTCGGAGGCAGGAGCTCTTGGATGGGGAGTGTGGTCCCCCCACGGCCTTGTGGGTAACGGCGGGCCTCCAGGGTATTTAAACGGTTTGCAATCTCCTGCTTTTACAGACTCTGCTACAAAGACCCTAATCACATTCTACATAAAGTCTGGGCTCACACACGCGTGTTCCTGCAGGACCATCTCCTGGAACACACAGGGAGCCACGCTTGCCAACAGGACAAGGTAGGGGGTCTCTGCACGTCAGGATCTGAGGGGGCATGTGTTTCGCTCCCACGCCCCACGGCCAGACACCCACCCCCTGATGTCCCAAAGGACCCAGGGCTCGCTGCTCGTTTCTCGGTTCTGCCATCTGACGGCAGAAAAAGCCTCGCTGCCTCTCCACGTGCATTTCTCTGTTATTATCAAGGCTGAGAACCTGTTCTTACGTCTGTTGGCCATTTCTTTAAATCTTTTTCTCTCTCTCGGGGAACAATTTCAGGTTTACCAAAACAGACAGCAAAAGTGGTACCAAAATTCCTGTACGTCCTGCCACTGGCGACACCGAGTGTCCACCCTGCCAACCACGGCAGGACCCCCGTGGCAGCCACGAGCCACGGCGTCAGTGCATTCACTCCGTCCTAGAGGGCGTGTAAAGTAACCGGGATCTCCAGCCCAGACCTTGTGAACAACAAGCTGCGAGCTAGAGCACGATGCGTGCGTGCAGGTCGTCTGCCTCCAGCCTGGAGAACACGGGCAGAAGCTGCCTCCCGCCACCCGCGTTCCTCGGTTGCCTCTTTCCCCGTGGCCGAGTCAGGCTCTGGGGTTACTGACCTGCACGGCCCCACCCTCCCACCCTTGTCAGCCTGAGAGATTTGTTTCTTCAACAAAGCACAGGGATTGGCATGAAACGTGGGCTGGTTTGACAGACTGCAGCTTTGATTTCCGTTTTGACGTGAGGCTCCCGGTGGCTACTCAAGGGGCAGAATGGGCGGGAGGGCCACACAAGGCTGTCCCGAGGCGGAGGGTGGCCGGGCTCCCTCCTCGCAGCCCACAGGCCTGAGGCCCAGCCCCACATGTTGCTTCCAAGTGAAACCTGTCCCCTGACACCGCACATCAGAGCCGTTGCCCAGCCTTGCGGAGGTCTCTGCCCTGCTGACCCCTTTGGTCCTGTGTCCCCATCCGGAGAAGGAGCCATGCGGCTGACCTCTCCATGCGCCGGATCCACGCCCTGCAGGTGCTGTGTGGATGCAGGTGTGACAAGCCCGACTGCTGCCTTGGGCCCTTCCCCCCACGTGACACTTGTGACAGTAATGGAGAATTGAACAGAAGGGACCTTGGGGACCCCCTGCGGGAAGCCACGCAGAGAACCCTGCCTGCATCTGAACAATGGCAGCGACCTCGCCTTGGGGCTCTACGGAGCCCCGGTCAGACCCACGTTCCGCCCAGGTGCTCTAGGTCTACGAGGCAGGAGCTGCCCTGAGACACAAGGCGGGGTCTCATCCCAGCAGGGCCTCGACGCCGAGCAGGGAGGCCAGGGGCAGACCCTCCCTCATATGGGGGGAGGAAGACCGCGTGGTCCCTTCCCGTGAAGTTACTGCACACAGATGCAACGCGGCTGGCTAAAGAGTGGTGGGAAAAATCACTGCAGGAACCACACCGAACCGGAAAACACAAAAAAGACTCAAAAGGCACTTTTCCGCTGTCCCGGGAGCCAGGCAGGCCCGCGTCTCCAGCGAATGAAAGGCCTGAGTCTGCTCTGCCTGCCGCGTCCTCCCGCTTCCTCCCCGGACCTTCCAGCCGCCCCGGGCTCGCGCCCTTCGCACAGAGACGCTCAGTCCACGGTTCATGCTTCGTAGCGGCTGGAGCGCGAGGCCGCCCCGTCTCGTCTTAGCTTCGGCCGGAGAGCAGGGCAGCTCCTGTGACTGACCGCGAGGCCCCTGGATGCCGTAGCCCGACAGGAAGGACGCGGTTCCTGCTGGGCAGAGCTTCCGGCCAGAGGGGCCCAACACAGAGACGCGACCTGAACAACATCGCTTTGGAGCCCCAAGTCCTTCAGCACGGGGCACCCATCCCATCCTGACACCCCAGCCGCGTAGGGAGGGAAAGCACCGGTTCTGACCTGGAACTCCCACCCCAGCCTTACAGAGAGGCCACAGCTACAGTCAAGTTCAGACGCAGCCCCGGCCCCTCCCAGACCCCCAGGTAGTTGTGACCTCAGGAAGGGAGGACGACTTTCTGGCACAAAAGCAATGGGAGGGACAAACTGCTCCGCCAGCAAGTGTTCCCCAGCACCTGCTTTGTCCCAGACGCCGGGCTGGCACTGGGTCCAGCCGTGCACTCGGTCCGGGATACCTGCTCCTGCAGAGAGCCACGCAGCCTGCGGCCTGACACCCCTGGGACGGCACCGTTCCCCCTCCCCACCTCCCCCAGGGCCACTGCCAGTGTCCCTAAGGAGTGGAGCTGTCCCCAGCGACAGGTCTCCTAGGACCAGTGGGTCTGCGGCTAGCCTGGTCACCGGGACCTCATCAGAAGTGGGTGTCTGCCCAGCCCCGTGTGCTCCAGCACAGGTGCTGGTTCAGGAAGTCCACTAAGCACTACAGTCGCCTGAGACGCTCCCAGAAGTGGCCCCTGAGGCCCTGTTGCTTCTCTCACCACCAGCGGGTGAGCAAAGCCATCGTCGGACCCGCTGCCCTGGTGAGTCTTCCACGCACCAACTCAACGCCTCAGAGGACGCCCTGCTCCACGCTGGCCACTGGCCGGCTCCGCCCCAACTGCGGCTCGGTCACAGTCTCGGCCGAGAGACGCTCACATCACACCTCCACCAGCTTTCATCCAGGTCTCCACAGACAGCACACAACTTGCAAAGCGTCTCCTAGCACGCAGGGCTGCCCACAGCGGGGTGTGTAAACGTGCTCTGACCCTGTTTGCACATGTCCCCACGACTTGCACGTCCTCATCAACCTTCAGGGGACTCTGCTCGGCTGCCCCTCCTCCCACTGCCCTGGAGAACGTAAAAGCCAGAGCTAGCACCACCTCACACGTGGTAAACTCGGCTCCGGGGCGGCCGCACGCGTGCTCCTGCCCGGGAGCCACCAGGGTCCCGATGACGGCGCTGGGAAAGACGTTGGAAGTTCTCTCCTCCAGCGCTTCGGGCTGGAAATAGGAAACCGGCCAGGACGAGCAGCTGCCCCTTGGCCGAGGCCTGCGTGTCCTGGTTTCGGTCACAGCCACCACGTCCTTACCAGGCCTCGCTGCCCCTCGAGCAGCCTAGGGGTTTAAACAACGTTAGCACAAGGACCCGCTTGTGCCCCGAAGGCCCCTCTCTAACACGAGGGCTGCCGGGCCCGACAGATGTTGCAGACAGGGTCTGTCTGTGACTCTAGCAACTAAGGAAGGCACTAGATTAGGGTTGGGACTGTGTCTCCTTGTCCTGTCAGGGTCTCTTCTGGGAGAAGGGCAGCTGTTACTCAGTGGGGGAAGGTCATCTTCAAATCTCCGCTGGGCCCACAGAGTTTACTACATTCCAGCAGGGGAAAGTGATTTTCAAAAACAAACACCAAACAGATAAGGATGTGATACGAAGGAGGCTGCCTGGAGCCAGATAAACGGTAGAAAGTGGAGACGGGAGCAGTTAGCCCCGACCACAGGTCCAGGCAAGAGGCTACGCGGCTAAACCAGGACCGAGGGAAAGTGAGAGCTGTGAACACACACACCGAGGAGAAGGCGGTAACACCTTAGAGAACTAGAAGAGAAGAGCAAACTTAACCCAGAACCAGCAGAAGCAAGGCACTAGGAAAGGCTTAAGCAGAGATAAAAGAAACAGAGAACAGAAAAGCAGCAAAGGGAATCGAGGTGCAAGTTGGTTCTTTGAAACTATTAACAGAATTGACTCGCCTTGTTCAGTTCTCGGCCTTATCTGCCAGGAGCGTCCACCTTCCTGTCCCGGTCTGGGGATAGACCTTCCAGCCCTTCTCTGCCTTCACTGCCTCTCCCCTGTCCGCCCCAAGGGCCCCCCAGCTGCATGTACAGGCCGAAGGCCCATGCGTTCAGGGTCTCCCCCCCCCCCCCCCCCCCCCCCCCCCCCCCCCCCCGTGCCGCCGCCCCCGGAAGCATTCCCCGAAGAAAGAACTGGACGGGGGTGCAGGCCCTTTGGTGGAGCACGGGGTTGGAGGTGGGATAGTGTGTGAACCTGGCCACCACCCTCCTGCCCCATCACTAGTGGGCCCTCACAGGGAAAGCCCAGCCCCCCCGCACAGCCTCCACGTGGGTCACCGTGGACCTCGCAGGCTTCCTCCCCGATGGCCCTCGGATCCCCCAGCACCCCAACGTCTGCCTGCCCAGCCCTCGAGGCCTTGCTGTCTCAGCCCCGCCCAGCTCAGTCCTTGGGGGGCAGAGACCAGCTTGGCTTCTACACGGGAAGGTGAAGGGCCGAGGAGACTCCTGTGATGTCAAGACCCGGAGCAGGGGTGCCAGGACCCTCTAGCACAACACTCAAAGGAGCAGAAGCCCAGCAGACGGAGGCCGGTACCCTAATCCTCTGTAGGAAACGCGCTTCTACCGCTAAGTGACGTCCCATCGGTCCTTCTAGTTCAGGGGGTTTTAAACTATGTTCCAGGAAGATTCCAGTGTATGCGTCTGTGTGTGTATCTGTGTGTGTGTCTGTGTGTGTATATGTGTGTCTGTGTGTGTCTCTGTGTGTCCGTGTGTGTCTCTTGTGTGCGTGCGTGCGTGTCTGTGTGTGTGCGCATGCACGTACATATGGCTGGGGGTGGGCGGAGGCGGCAGTTAACAAGGTGCTTTAAGCCCTTAACTTCTCCATCCCCGGCCGTGGGGACCAAGCTAGATGGCAGAGCTGTGGGTGAAATCAGGGCCTCTGATGTCTGGGCAAGGAGAAAGCAAGAACTCATTCGTCAATGGGAAAATATCAAAAGCTGACTCCGCTGAGGGCATTCTTTGGACATCACTGGAGACTAATGCCATGACGGGCAGAGATCGTGGAGGAGCCATTTGTAATGATTAGATTCCACCCCTTAGCTTGAGCGGAGTAAAATGTTTACAGACAAAATGATACCACGTCTGGGACTTGCTTCAAAACACCGCTCAAGGTCGGTCACGAGTCGACAATGGATGAAGCTGGGAGATGGATACAGAGGGTTTGCTATACTATTCTGTCCACTTCTGCATATCTTTACATTTTTCTATTGCAAAAAATTAAAATGAAGAGAAAGCAAGGGAAAAGAGAGCGTTCTTACAAATCTAGATACATTTGAAACAAGCACTGTCTCCAGCTGACGTTTTCTCAGCTTCCTATTGTTTCCTTTGCTACAACTTGAATGTTCTGACTGACCTCCATGCTTCAGTACAATAAGCAACAATGGCTACTAGTCTCCGAACACCCGTTACGGACCAGCGCGGCACTGCATGTTCTCGCGTGCGTTGACTCAGATGCTCAACAATCCTGAATGTGAAGAAACTGAGGCTCACGATAGTCAAGACGGCAGACAGACTAATGGTCGACACAGGTTTCGGCTCTCACGAATATTAACTTAAATGTTAGACAGTGAAACCCGTGTTTATCGTACGAGGTGATTCTGGGGGACGCGTTCCTGAAAGGGCTGAAATGAGATTCTACAGCAACACACGCAACCTCAGGCAGAAAGCTCTGGTCTACGGAACCTGGTGGCCCCGTCTCGCCTGGGGTTCAGGGTGGCTTCCAGGGAGGCTGGACCCTGTCTGGGGGCTAGGGTCAGTTCTGGATTTTTATCCTCCCACTCCAAGGCCCACATTTCTTTTGCCAAAGCCAAAGAAATAGAAGTCCAGCAACTATTTTGGAAAGGAAGAAGTTACACTATCTCTATTTGTAGGTGACATGACCTCATAGACGGACAATCCTCAGGAATCCACTAAAAAACTATTAGAACTAATGAGTGAGACCAACAGGGTTGCAGGATGTAAGAGCAACATGCAAAAATCAATTTTTTTTTTTTTTTTTTTTTTTTTTTTTTTGCGGTACGCGGGCCTCCCACTGCTGTGGCCTCTCCCGTTGCGGAGCACAGGCTCCGGACGCACAGGCTCAGCGGCCATGGTTCACGGGCTCAGCCACTCTGCGGCATGTGGGATCTTCCTGGACCGGGGCACGAACCCGTGTCCCCTGCATCGGCAGGCGGACTCTCAACCACTGCGCCACCAGGGAAGCCCCTCAATTGTATTTTCATACATTTGCAATGAACAATCCAAAAATGAAGTTAAGAAAACAATTCCATTCACAATAGCCTCCAAAAGGATAAAACACTTAGGAATAAATTTAACAAAAGAAGCGCAAAACTTCAACTCTTAAAACGACAAAACATTGTTGAAAGAAGATCTAAAGAGATGGAAAACATCCCCAAGTTCATGGGGCGACACTCCCTCAACTGATCTACAGATTCGACACGATTTCTATCAGAAGCTCACAGAACAGACTTGAGAATCTAAAACGAAACACACACATCTATGGCCAAGTGATTATCAATTAGGGTCTCAAGACCATCCAACGGAAAAAGGACAGTCTCTTCACCGAATGGTGCCAGGACCACTGAGGAGCCATATGCCAGAGCTTGAATGTGGACCCCTATCTCACACCGTATACAAAATCAACTCAAAATGGACCAGAGACTTCAATGTAAGTGATAAAACTCTTTGAAAACATAAGGGCAATCTTCATGACCTTGGAGTTGGCAGGAGATTCTTAGAAATGGCACCAAAATCACGAGCAACAAAAGAAAACCTAGATAAATCGGGCTTCATTAAAATGGAACACTTTTGTGCCTCAAAGGACACCACCAAGAAGGTGAAAAGACAACCCACAGGATGGGCTAAAGTCCTTGCAAATCACGTATCAGATAAGGGACCTGTGTCTAGAATATATAAAGGGCTCTGACGACTCAACAATAAAAAGACAAGTAACCCAATTTTAAAATGGGCAAAGGACTAGAATAGACATTTCTCAACGACAACCGGAAACAGATACACAAAAAGCCAGTCAGCACATGTAAAGAGGCTCGACATCATTAGTCATCGAGGAAACACAGATCCACGAGGAGACCCCACTTCACACCCAACAGAAGGGCCAGACGAGAAGCAGACGACAGCACACGCTTTCCTCTACGGTAAGTCTACGCAAAACATTGTGAGGAGCTGCCACGCTGTTTTTCACAGTGGCTGCGTCACTTCACGCTCCCGCCAGCTGTGTGCAAGTCTCCACCTTCTCCACACCCTCACACACCCGTGAAAGCCCAGGGCAGCCACTGGGATCCTGGTGATACCTCAGGATGATGGCCGGTGCAGGTGGAGGCGGAAACGCCCGCACAGTCTGTTACGATGATTTGGAGATGAGACAGAAACAGCGTATGGTCCAACCGCATCCTCCCTGAACCCTCTCAAAAGTCAGCACTGGCCGCACAATGATTTGGCAAAGTTAACTATTTTGAATTCACTAGGGATTCACTATTCTTATAGCTCTTCCCCAAAGCACTGCATCAACACGACAGACTCCAAACTGAAATGATCAATAAAAGTCAGGTTTGTAACCTGACCGATCACGTCCGGTTGGCCCTCATACGTCCCACAGCCAAACAGTTGTAGACACGCCCTCTGCAAAGACCTCCGAACCACGGTTCTCCTGGTTTTCCACTGACCCCTTCTCCCTCCTCAGTCTGGGAGAGCCGTCGTCACACCCCAGCCGTAGGAGGAGATGCCAGGCTCCCTGACTCAAGGACAGACGTTCATACACGCGTGTTTTTGCCTGAACCTTATACACCATGATTTAAACTAATTGCCAACATTCCAGCCCACCCCTTCCCGTGGCCCAACCTTAGCTGCTAAGACACCACATGAGGTTGTAGAATGGTTGTAGGAGCATCGCCCCTACAATCCCAGGGGCGATGCTCACTTAGCCTAAGATGTGAACGGCACCCACTCAACCCTGAGTCCTGGGGTGTACAGTCCACAGCCTGGGAAGCTGGGCACTGACCCTAGGGGTGCTGGATTGGGGCAGGGGCCTTCCCAGGAACACCGCAGCTAGAGGGGCAGCACTCCCCCCCACCCCGGGTACAGCCCCACGAACCACATTTGAAAGAAACAATGCACATTCTTACCATTTGCTTTCTATTCTCCACCAGGTTGATGCCAATAATTCCTAAGAAGGATCCGAAGCCCAGCTGACACCAAAGGAAAACAAGGGAGAAAGCGCTCGGGTTACATGCCTGGCAGCCTAATGCCCACAGGGAACAGTGCCCACCTGCCTCAGGACATCCTATCGGAAAGCGAGGCCAGCCAGCCCCCCTCACACAGCCCGAAGCATTAAGCGGCAGGTAGGTTCGTGCCCATTGGGGTGGGCTTCTCAGGAGCCGTCGAAGCCAGTGACCGGGATAGAAGCTGCTGAAACAGGCCTGTCTCATCTCCCGTGTTCAAATGTGTTAACTCCTACGTCAGTTTAACTCTCGAGTCCGGGAAATGAGTGTCACGTGCCCCCCACCCAGACAGGAGAACTTCCTCATGGTGACCCATCCTTCACGCCTGGTGGTCAGGGAGAGGCCCGTCTGAGAGCTTCTCCTGGGCCGTCGTGGGAGGACGGCTGACCCCTCAGGGAGTATCATAGGAAGCTGGAACCAAGGGTGTTTCTGACACGCACACGGCTGACACCCCTTAGAAATGAGCTTTTGACTCAGGTGAGCAGGCAAACAGGTAATCTTGGGGCGGGAAGGGCACCCAGGGGCTCCTGGGAACCAGTCCGCTTGTTCCTCGGCCTCAGCTCTCGGCCTGGGTGCAGGTGACCCTGGGACATTGGAGAAGCACCACGACTGTGCTCATCTCGCATCGCCCGAGTGTGCCCAGGGGTGCCGGTGGCCTCATCCCCCAACACCCGCCTGGGAAGAATTCCAAAGCTTTCCCTCAGCCTGAAGAGCAGAGCTCCAGCAACGCCAGGGGAGGCAGCGCTCAAAGCAGCCAGTGACAAGCCCCTCCCAGAGGCACAGGGCCGCCCCGAGACCCCGCACTGGAGCCCACCCAGTGGGTGACCCTCAGCTCTGCCCGGCCCGTCGGATTCTGAGTGACCGTGCGAGGCAGAGGCAGCAGCCTGGGGACAGCCGCGCGACTGACCCACACAGCTATGGCATCTCTACCCATGGTGCCAGATTGAATGCACTAAAAATGAGACCTATTTATGTCCAAGGATGTCTTTGCCTGCAAGTATTATATCTATGGAGACGGACGTGAATGCACAGATGTAGTTTTCACCAATAATTTAAGAATTCTCAAGGAGTGAGGAAAGATGAGCATTTTCTTCAAAATATCACAATTCCATTCCAACATAAATGTATTAAAATATATCTATTAATTCTCGCTAAGTTGCATTTTTTTGGATTTGAAAAAATTCCTCTTTCCAAAATGTTGAGGTGTTTGCACCTTCTCACCCAGTTTCTTCCTGAGACCCGCCCTTGCTAGAAGTCTCAAGGTCGGATGCCGTGCGTCCACAGAAGTGACTTTTATCCACATTTTCTTTGAGCAAACCTCATCTGTTGTGTCCACTGTTTGCTTTCAGAACCGCTGAGCTGAAGCCAGCTGCACTCTGGTTCTCGCCCAGGAGTCAGGTTCTCTGCAGAGCCAGGCTCTGAACACACCCAGGATGTTCTGAAGGTGACCTCCAGGTGAGATCCTGAACCAGTGACGCGTAGAGAACACTGCAAAATCCTACTCAAGATTGACCTTGTCTGCCGGTCACCTGGGGGACGCGTCTTCACAGCCGCCAGCCTCCACACCCCTGGCTCCCCTCCGTCCAGGACACGGGCCCGGGAAGCAGAGTCTCATGGGAGTTCACTGAGAATACTACCTGCACAGACACTATTTATGTAGGTTTACTCAGAAAGTGTACACAGGAAGATAATGCAGATTTATAAAGCACAGATAAAATCTAAAAATAAAGAAAAATACAAAGAGAAAATGAATGATATTTGTAAAGTATTTTCATCCTTGTTAAAATGTTATCAACATCGTGACTAATCTGCATAATACCTCTAGTGAGAGTAATGAGATTGAATAAGCTTCGTTTTTAAAATCCTGGTTTAGCACTTGTGACACAGCCCCTCAGGGCTCTGGTGCGTTTGCAGGGCATCATGTCTGATAAAAAGCAATTTCACAGACGCTCCCTGAGTGCGATGCAGACGCTTGGAGCAAATTTTACTGCCAACAGATGGACACAGTCCCACAGTTCAGAAGTCTGGAGGATTCTGGATTTGGGGGCCGCTGTTGCCAGGTCTGGCTGGGCTGTGGGTTTACCTAGTGGGGTTATTGCCCAGAAGCGGAGGTGAGGACCACGTCAGCTCGTTTTCCTGCTGATCCCATGCGGTCCCACGAACGCACCTTCTATCCAGGTTCCGTGGCGTCTTTTAAAGCTCTGAGTCCAGTTTCCGAGGGGTGGTTTGCTCAGCTTGGTCTCATGGGGCTGAAGTCCAGGCGTCACAGGGCTGGTTCTTCCCGGGCACTCTGGGGAGACTCTGGGCCAGGGCCTGTCGCACCTCTTGCCTCCGACCCCTCTCCTTCCCCTCCCCCACCTCTCAGGACCCTGTGCCCCACGGGGCCACCTGAGCATGCAGGATAATTGCCCTAAACCTCCACCTCGGGGGGCTGGGGTGGAGCGTGTCTGCAGCACACGGACATCTGTGTCCCCACCGCCCCCAGGCCCCCCGACCGGCAGACCCCAGGGACCGCGCCACTCACAATGATCCCGGGGTAGTAGCCGCCCATGGTCACGTTCTCCGTCCTGGTGGTGGCAGCGAGGCCGACGGTCAGGATGGAGGTGGACACCACCAGCAGAGACCCCACAAACCACAGGGAAGTCTTCTTTCTTCTCGCAAACCCTTCTGGGGGAACACAAACAAGGAGCCAGCTGGTAAGGGGCTGAGCTTGGGGCGGGGGGCCAGGACCTCGAGCGCATCCCGGGTCAGCCTGGCTCTCTGCTGCAGCCCTGCTGCTCGCTGGCAGGAGCCTGGGACGCGCTCCCCAGGGACCACCACCGCCTGCTTCTTCCCCGCCCATCCCCGTGCTCAGAGCGGGACCCCTCGCCACCCCTCCGCCCGCCCTGAGGACTCACCGTCGTCTCCTACAGGGCACCCAGACCCCGCCGGTACCCCTGCACGGCCGCCCTCCCCTGTGGCCCCCACCGCACCCAGGGGTATCCAGGCACTGTCACCACCCACACGTCCGGACGATGAGCCCCATGAGGGTGGGCAGGGGCCCTGCCTCGTCCCCCGCTGCGTCCCTGCCACCTGAGACAGTGCCCGCGCACAGCAGCTTCTCAGTAAACGTCAGGGGGCGCTGGGCCCTCCCCGGGTTCCAAGTCCCCTGCGGCCTCCGTCCCGGCTTCACCCCACACGGCAGCAGTCACGCCGGCCGCTTATGGCGCATCTGCTCCGTGCCTGGTCTCACTGAGCACTTTACCTGCATCAACAAGCACCCCTGGGCCTTGCCAAGTCCATGACCCTGGACCCTGCCCTACTCCAAGACTGCACAGAGGACCTCTGCACACTGCCCTGGACCAGGCCGAGCAGGTCCCACACAGAGAGGGGGCGTGCGTCCCTCTGGGATGGCCAGCATGTCCACGCTGCTCCATGGGTGCACTTGTGCCCCCATGTCCACACTGAGCCGTTCCCTGGAGGGCAGGCATCCTGTGTTCTTCCACTCCTATACCTGGCTCAGCACCAAACACGTGAGTGATCAAATGGGAAGGGGTGGAAAGAAAGTATAAAAGTGTGCAGAGCCTGCCGCTGCCCACCTGCACGTCCATTACCCTCTCCCCTTGTCAACAGGCCCCAATTATTGGATGTGGAAACACGCCAGCTGAAAGATGGCATTTTCCAGCCTCTGCTCCAGCTGGGTGATTAAGTTCTCAGCAAAAAATCTCCACCTCAACAAGGAATGTTGGGTGGGACCTACAGGAAATCTCTTAAAGGAGCCAGTCCCTTTGCCTTTCTCCCCTTCATCCTTCCCGCGGCCTGGAATAAAGGTGGAGCCCCTGCAGCCATTTTGCACCATGAGGGAACCTTGACAATAGAAGTCACACACAAAGAGAGGCAGAGCAGAAAGACAGCCCTGGGTTGTCCACCTCCAAACTTTGATTAGGTAACAGAATTAAATCTCTGGACCATAAACCACTATTGTGGATGTCCTGGTATCTGTAGCCAAAGCTAATTTTAACTGTCACAGAATCCAAGAAAGGAAACCTTGCATCACTGGCACCTTCCTCCCTCAGGCCTTGACTCCTGGATTTCGTGTGAACTGTTCTTCCTCTCGTGTGTCTCAGGGAAGGCAGGGAAGCCTCACTTACAATAACCGTAATTGTAATCATTATTACAGCAATTCGATCTCAGATACGCCCGTTCCTACGTAGTCAACAGCAACCGCACAACGGAGGCAGAGACACAGGCCAGGCAGAGGGCAGGACGAGACTCCACACTGAACACAGCCATGCTGGTGTGTCTCGTTTGTTGGAAGGTTAACCATCTTCATCCCTGTGACTCCAAAACAAAACAGGATGAAAGAAAAACATGGTGCTTCTTCCCACACCAAAGTGTTTTAAATTGACGTGTGTGTGTGTGTGTGTGTGTGTGTGTGTTTGGTGGGGAAGCGGCTGCTCATCTGACCTCAACCACTGTCTGAGATGACCCCAGGCCCCGGCCCAGACTGTGCCTTTGAAGATTTGCACGCCCGTCTGCAGTCTCGTCAGCAAAGTTTAACGGCAGGTCAAGGTCACGCCACCCAAGAAAGGGATTGTCACGCACTCAGAAATAGATTCCACACAACTCTGGGTCAACGTGCTCACTCAGAATCACTTGGCCAGCCCGGGAACGCCGCTTCTACCCGCTGGCCTGGTGAGGGCGAAGGTCTCAGGAAGGTCGCTTCATTTCCTGCGAGGCCCTCACCTCCCTTCACCTGCTCTTTCACTGCTGTTTTCTCGTACTTTTTACTGCAAATATGTAAGAACTGTTGAGGGTGAACCATCTATAGGAGAGTCTACAGAAGCACAGCCACAAGTGCTGGGAGACGGTTTACACCTTTGGGACCCAGCGGCCCTGGGGCCCCCTCGGTGGGCTTTTCTCTGTTCACTATTATTCACGGCATCTTACTTGCAAAGTCGTGTGCATGCAGACAGCAGTCACTTATTTTTCCTCGCATGTATCTAGAGCCTGAAACCGAGGATATAAGTACAGGTTGGTTTGCCCCAGGGTCAGAAAGATCAGTGGTTACAGCCGATCTGGGGTGTCTGTAGGGAAATGGGACAGAAATGGCAAAGCCACTTGGAAAATGAGTGCGTGAGAGGAAAAAAGAAGGCTCCCCTCGGGCGACATTCTGCTCTGGGTGATTACCTTTAGAAAGGCAGGTACATTGGGAAAAAATGGACACAAAGGTTGAAAACCACCTTCTTCTATGTTTTGGAAGTTAGTGAAGCTGCTACCATGGAAGTTGGTGAGACACTCACGCCAGGGCCGCCCAGCAGTCGTGGGGGGTGGCATCGCAGCCTCCGCTCGCCCACCCGCCCCTAGCCGTCACCCCTCCCGTGCACTACCCGCCCCGCCAGCCCCCGAGCCCCTGCGGATGGACCCAGGGCAGCACCGCCTCCTCATCAGATCTCCTCAACTGTTCTTCCCGAGGTTCCATCCCCATCTCTGCTGTAAAATGTCTTTTAAGAGCAAGAAGCCTCTTGAAACTAAACTTTCTGGGACTAAGTATTTGAGAAAGTTATCGAATGCCCTCCTCCTCAGAGGACTTCTTGCTGTTTTCCCCTAATTGAATGCGTTACGTGTCTATTTCTCTCAGAATAACTAACTGAGGCCTCAGCACCGCTTCAAACCACAGTTCCGGCCCCTGGGCCTTGTCTCTTAGCTCCTGTGGGCCCATCTGGAAGACCCCCTGTGGGGATATTCTGGTTCCGAAGGTTCTTGCCTCCGCTTTGACTTGTCCCTTTAGGGCGGTCGCGTGATGAGCGGGGACCCAAGGGGCCCCACCAGGCAAACAGCTTTG
>NW_020837959.1:421138-487662 GCF_003676395.1 Aethalodelphis obliquidens
CCTCCCCTCCCAGCCTCCCCTCCCAGCCTCCTCCCAGCCCCCTCCCAGCCTCCTCCCAGCCTCTGTGGCTCCACGACCAGGTGCAAGGATGGAGCAGACCTAGGGGCTGTCCCCCTCCGCACCTTCTCCACTTAGTGGAGCCGGGAAGAGGGTGTCACAAAGACCAGGGTGGGGGCAGTCACCTCGTCACCCCCTCCTTGCCAGGAGGGCCGGGCCTCCCAGAAAGAAGAATGAGCTCATTTAATCATTTCGTCTCGACGGCAGCCATGGGGGCTAAGCAACCGTCCCAGGGAAACAGCCAAAGGCACAAGGACGCGCCCTCAGCCAACAATTTCCCTCTTATTTTTCTTTCACACAGAACACATCCCCCAAGGGCATGAGTGCAGACATGTAAGGTAGAAAATACCCATAATCCCATCCCAGCTACACTCCTGTTTAGTATTTTTAAATAAAAAACCAACTCTCAGTATTTTTTAAATTTAAAGTTCCTCCTCAGAAGAAAATTCTAAGTCAAAAATGCTATTTTTGAAATCAAGTCATTCTAATATAATGATGGAAATAATTGTAAGTAGTTAATAACTAGTCATAACAACTAGTTGTCATTATAATAAGTAATTGTTTTCCAGGAGGATGGAACACGTGTAGGTCAGTCTGTCACAGAGCATTTGGCTTTAGAGAGCGGTGGGTATAGAATTGTTTCTTTTAGGAAGAAGCCAGATGCCTTGATTATCATTTAAAAATCAAGCAACGTCACTAATCTGGTCTTTTAAAAGAGACTTTGCAAAGCCACTGCACACAGGGCTGGGAGGTAAACCCCTGCGTTCTCCACTGGACCCCTGTGAAGCGGCAGCCCGACCCCGAGGCATCACCACCCCTCCGCCCGTCCGTCAGAGCCCCGCTCGCCGTGGAGCTACCTTCTCTTTTCTTGAAGGCTTCCCGGCCTCCCCGTCAGGAAAACACCCCCATTACTCCCCTTCCGGCCACTTCCCGGTAGGGAGACAAAGGCTCCGGCTTCCTGTGTCCCGCCGCCTGGCTTTGGCTGCATCGGGCTTGGTGGGAAATCCGCGAATTCGAGATTCCGTGAATTTACGGGGGAGAAGCCTGGGGAGGGCGCGGATGAGGCGGACAGCCGCGCCAAGAATGCCCTAAGGGCCTTGGTCACTTTCAAGCAGGAAGAAGCCACCTGGCCCCACGAAATGACCTTTTCTTAGAAATTTTTGGAGCCTGAAATGGGGTGGAAGAGGTGACAAAGGAGTGCGTTGTAAGGTTTATACGGATCGTCGTCTATTGTTCGTAGTAAAGGACAGCGGAGAACGAGACGGGGAGAGACAGGCGCAAAGTCTGGACACTCAGGAAAAAGCGGAGGGAGAGGGCCTGTGCCCGCGCCCAGGGGCCCCGGCGGAGCTCGGGCGCCGGAAGACCGGAGCCTGGCTCACCTGTGCGCTCACCTGTCGTGTCCAGCAGGGCCAGGGGCCCGGGCACCGGCGGCGGGAGCGGCTGCATCCCGGGGGCTGCTCCGGGGGGGGGAGGGGCTGCTTGTTCTCCCGCTGCGACAGCGACCGTGGGGCGCGGTGGCCGCGAGGACCAGATGCCCGAGCACCGCCCCTCCGGTCAGCGTCTGTCCGCTCGCCTCCTACCTGCGCCCCGCCCCTCGCCCCGCCCCGGCCCCCTCCCGGTTTTCCCGGAGCGCAAAGCACCAGGGAAGGGAAGGCGATGCGGCCGGGGACTGACAGCCAGTTCCCACCCACCACCACCACCCCCGCCCCGCCCCGGACTTGGCACAGGCAAACCTTTAAAGCTGGGACGGTAATAGTATTGAGAATCTGGGGGAAGGAACCCGCGTGCGCTGCTGGTGGGGTTACGCCCGCTGTGACCACTTTGACAGCAGTGTTTAGGAAAGTCAAAGATGGGTCCCTACAAGCCAGCAATTCCCTGCTTAAAGACAAGCCCAAGACCTGTGGTTCCAGGCCCAGGCTGCCCTTGCCCCGGTCCGGAAGACCCCACATGCCGCGGAAAGGCTGGGCCCGTGAGCCATGGCCGCTGAGCCTGCGCGTCCGGAGCCTGTGCTCCGCAACGGGAGAGGCCGCGGCAGTGAGAGGCCCACGTACCGCAAAGAAAAATAAATAAATAAATAAATAAGTTACTGCAGTCCTGAGCCAACCCAGACGGGTCCAATCAGAATGTCTGGCAGTGAAGTAATTGTTAGGAGCCCCAGTCATTCTGAAGGGGTTCCATTGAGGCAGAAAAACCCTGACGTGTGAGGTTTGCACACAAAATACGCTACACAGCTCTGTGTGTAACGGCAAAACAACGAACACCAGGACGAGGGATAGATTTACGTATCCAGTGGTTCACTACGTGGTGAGGCTTCCCGCACCAGCAGGAAAAACTCAAACACAGCGTGGAGCAAAACCGCGGTTCGTGGCGTCGAGGTGAGTATAACACCACCTGTGTACAGGTTTCAGGCGTGGAAAGCGGCACCATTCGCTCACAGCGGCCCCTCCGCGGGCTGCACTGGGCACCCACCCCACATGCTAGACACCGTGCCCCGCACTCGGGAAGGGCCGATGGACAGAGGTCCTGGTGCAGCGGGCACCCTTCGGAGACGAGACATTGGCCAATAAATACAATCACCGAGGAAAATGCAGGAGGTGGGGGGGGCCTGAGACGGCCACACCTGCTGCGGCAGGAGGGAAAGTGCAACTCGGAGAGGAGGGCTCGGGTCACTGGTCATCAGAGGAGACGTCCCGCCCACCCAGAGGGCGTGTGGTGGGGCCGCTCGGCCGTCTGGGAAGGAGCCCTGGGCAGAGCAGGGGCAGGCCTGGCATGCAGTGGGCAGCAGGAGGTCTTACCTGCGACGCCAGGGCCCCAGGGGAGCCCACGTCAGAAGGGTCACTGAGAGGGGTTGTAGCGCAGCAGGATGGGAGCCAGGAGGCCAGAAAGGCGGTTAGGATCCAGGGAGAAGTGACGGTGGTATCGAGCGGGCGGTGAGACGTGGTCACGCCAACCCCATACCGTGCAGACACACAGCGGTGCCCCCTAAACACCTTGACTGCAGCCCGGCGAGCCTGAGTTCGGACTTCTGGCCCCAGAACTGCACGAGAATAAGTTGTGTTGTTTTAAGCACATACACAGTGGTACGTGTGAGGCTTAAGGGCTCTAACCCAGAGCCTCCGTCCGGGGGCGGGGGTGGGGGACCTGGGCTGCGGGGAGGGGGAATAAGCAGATTCCGCTGAGGACAGGCCTCGGGGCTGCGGCATCTCCTTCCCCAGCCCACCTTCAACAGGAGAGGCTGAAGGAAACCAGAACACGTCGCCCCGAAGTATGTGCGTCTTTGACATAAAAATTATTTGGAGCTGAAGGCTCTGAAGGAGCAGGAAAAGTTCCCCCTTCTGCCTAAAAACAGGAAATAAATTCTCCTTTACCGAGACCGACTCTCACCGGCCGAGAGACGGCCCAGCGGCATCTGCGGGCCTCACCCCATGCCTTCCCTCCCGTACCCGATGCCCTTGGAAGCCACACCTGCTCCCCTGCCCTGTGTGTCTGAATCCGCCGTTTTCCCGGGAGTCGCTCCCCAAGCTATGTGCTAAGCTGCCTTCCTCTTGTTACTCTGCCTTCTGTGTGGGGGTCTGAGCCGAGAACTCAGGGTGGAGGGAACATCACTCCTCTCCCCCACGAGGCCCCCAGGCGTGCAGTTCCCAGTGCGGATGACCCTCCGGGGCCCAAACAGAAGCGATGACGGAAACCACAACCGGAGAGCAGCAGCAGTAGGAAACACCTCTGCGAGCTCACAGGAGACCCGCCCGTCGCGCATCGCCCAGGAGGGTGTAGACGACAATCGCGCAGCGAGCGGTTGCCGTGGAGGCGTCTGTTCGCCCACTTGTCGGAAGTGAAGGGTAGCTCATAACATCTGACAGCAAGCAAGTCTGATTCGGTTGGCTGCTTTGAAAACCAGACCTGACTCTGCCGACCGGAGCCCCGTGTGTGTTGGGAAGGAGCCCCACGGGGTCCAAGTGCTCTGTCCACACTCGGCCCGGCCGCTCAGCAGGGTCACCCGGCCGTGGCCGTGCGTGGCCGAGCTCGCGGCCGCACCCCGAGGGCAGCTGGGTGGGCTGGACCTGTGTGTCATTCCAAAGGTGCGCTGAAAATATCCTTAAAAAATGTGCGTGTGTTGCCAGAAATGATACCTTTTTCCAACTAATACGTTTACCGCAGGAGATTTTAGACGCCAACTGGAGCTGGGCAGATTTTTGGGAATCCTCTCAGGGCTCCGTGAGCAGGGGATCGTGAGACAAGCATGGCAGGCGTTAGTGTGCCCGCCCCCCAAGCTCCCCCTGCCCAGGTGAGGAAACAGGCCCAGGAGGCTACTCGACGCGACTAGAGCAGACCCGGGCCTCCTCCAAAGCCTGCGCGTGGACCTGGCACGGACGTTTTTAGAATTCACCCCCAGGCACCCCCGCCAGGAGACCGAGCAGCACAACCAGTGTAGGAGGCACCGGCTCTGAGGCTGATGACACCGACTGACACCTGATCCCCCCGCGGAGGCCTGAGGACGCCTGCATCCAGCCCAGCTCTGCAGGGAGCCACAGTCGGGGATCAGGGTATTTTTAAAACGTAATGTAATTTAGCTCTTGCAAAGGCAATTATGAGACGATGAGGAAATCTGTCTTCTATTGGTCTGAGGACAGGCAGAGGGTCTGGACCAATTATTACTGACGTTAAGAAGATAATTGATTAAAAGTTATGAACCCTAGTGCCAAGTTCCTTCCTGCTCAGTGTAATATGTTTGAAGTATCCTAATACCCTGCCTCCACTTCCCTCACCTGAACTCAAGTCCCCACTGCCCCCAGAAACAGCCGCATCCCCTCAGAGGGTCTCACCCAGAGGTTCTGAGTTGACCTGGATTCACCCTTCAGATGGGCGGGGCAGATGGAGATCGGGGCTGACACTGGTCAAACACCTATCAGATGCCTCTCCCTGTGATCACCGCTGCTCATGTCTGCCTTTGTTAATCGGTACAATGTTCTACCCATTTCACAGATGAGGAAACTGAGGCACTGAGAATTTAAATAATTTTTCTGAATTGAAGTAGCTGGTCAGTGGCTGAGATAAGATACGAACCAGGTCAGTTCGATATCAAGGCGTAATCCATCCTCCAAGTGGGAAAGCATGTATTTACTTCACTGCGGACATTTAATTTAATCTCTCGTCCGTGCAGTCAACATTTGTTGAATTTCCTCTATGTGCAAGATACGAGGAGAGCCGTGAAGATAAGTCATACAGACCTGCCCTTCAAGGGCTTTAAAAGTGCGAAGCAGGAGAAATAAAACATACTACTGTGTTATAAAGCAGATGGTGACAGTAGCATCGGTGAGAGCAGTCACCGTGCTAGAGAAGGAGCAGGGATCCCAGGGACGTGACCCGGCCCCTGCGGAGATCCAGGCCTCCCCGGTGACCTGCTCGGTGACCCTGCCTTGCATCAGGACCCCCTAGGGGCCATTAATAATCCTGGGGCCTGGACACTCGAACCAGGGCGTCTAGAGGGAAATGAACGTCTGAGGTGCCCAGGTGGTCCCTGAGCAACAGGAATGGGAAGCAGGCTTTCAGGCCGAGGGGATGCTGGGGGGGCGGTGCGCACGGTGTTGTGTCCGGCTGCCTGCGGGGGTAGCTAAGTCGGGGGGCAGGCTTTCAGGGGCCCAGGAGCAGGGCTGGCGGGAGGGCAAGCAATCACCGTGAGACTGAGGATTCTGCGCAGTGGGGTCTCCCTGCATCCTCCTCACGCCCGGGCAGGGAGGGACCCTTCCCAGCACGAGGTCCAGCGTGACCCCAGCTGCCCCTGGAGACCCGTCCAGCACGGAGGAGCTGACGGGAGGGGCTGGCTCGGCCCCACACTGCGAGAAGAGGGACTCATCTTCCCACAGGCCCCGTCAGCCTGATGTCCTCGCAGGTCCCGCACGGCACAGGTGCACACACACCTGGCTGGCCCCCTGCTCCCGTCGGGGCTCCACTCTGTCACAGTGGCAGGTGAGCGTGTGGGCACGTCTGGCCGTCGGTCCTTACGGCCTGCCCCCAGGGGCCCCCCCGCCAAGCTCAGATGGCCTTTGGTGGCTGGCGGCCAAGGCTGGCCGGGTGCCGGCCCACCTCCCCTCACCCTCCGGTTGCTGCCTCCCAGTTACCTGGCTTAGGCTTTGGAGAAAGCAGAGACGGGAAGTGCCCCAGGGATTTCCGCCCATCCACCCTGCCCGGTCTCCCTCCTCCGAGGATGAATCTCACAGGCTCCAGCTGGAACGGGGGAGAGGGAGAGGAGTCTAGAACTTAGTTTCTTAAATTACGATCAGGGTGACATAAAAGTACATGACCAGCTGCCCAAGAAGGGAGGCTCAGCCCTCGATCCCGTGCAGGCGCGGGTGGTGGGCAGGGTGACCCTGGCGCTTACTCGGTCCTGTTATGAAACTGAATTCATCACGGCCCTTCTTTTGTTCCCTGCTTAGAACCACGTCCCACTCACGGCAGGCGCCCAGGAACACCTTGCGGATGGAGACTGAACGAGCACGGCCCCCACCCCTCTCACCACCTGCTCCGACCCAGGCGGGGGCCCCTGCTGGACGCACCCCTCTCCACGGAGTCCTCCCGGCCCGGCCCCCTCGAGGAGACCCAGGTGGAGGCCCCTTCTCCCCAACCTGTGTGAGCAGATAGGGGTCAGCAGGCTCTGAAACTAGGACCAGCCCTAAAAAGAGAGGGATTAAAAGACCCCTAGGAACCATGCAGGAAGCTCCTCTGTCAACCACAGGCCAGGCGGGGTCCAGATCCAGGGCCCTGGGCTCCTGCGCAGGCAGGACCCCTGTGCGTCGTGGGAGCGCGTGAGAGTCTGGTCTCGGGCTTAGGGGCCCTGCAGTAACTGAATACCCTGCGATGAGCCGGGAATGAATAATGCAGACCGGAGGCCGGGGAGACTCAGGGCCCCGCCTGCCTGTGCCCGGCGAGGCGGCCAGCCAGACGGGAGATGCTCTCAGGGACACAAACGGTGTAAATTGCAAACACTCCTGGGGCTTCGCGGGGGGCCTGTAACCGTGATCTCCCTGCCCCTCTAGAGAGCCCAAGCAGGAGGCTCACCTTTCCAGGCTCTCAGGCCCCACAGGAAGCGGGAAGCCCCCCGCCGGCTGACTCCCTGGTGAGGAAGGGGGAGCCTTCCGGGCCTTGGACCGGCCACACAGCTTGCCTGCCATCTCCTGGGACTGGCAAGCCGTCGCCTTGAGTGAGGCCTTGCCCCTCACAGGCCTGGCCTAGCACCCGCGCCCTTACCCATTCTGGAGTGTCGGGGAAAGGCGGCGCCCTGAGCCTCCAGGACCCACAGGGCCGGGCGCGCCCAGGCTGGCCACCCCCGTCGTCGCACCCCGAGGCCCTGGCCCTTCATGAGCCTTCTCCCCTCGGCCCTTCGTCTGGACGTCAGGAGCGTGAACCTGGAAGAACAGTGTTCTACCGTCACTGAGGGACTGAGGTTTGGTTTCCCCAAAATCAAACCAAGCCTTCTTACCTTCATTTGACATTGTCTGGGTACAGCCTGGGAGCCTATCTCATGGTTATTTTAATCCCATGGCCTCTCACACTCTTCTCTTAGCCGGCAAAATGCCTGTAACGTGGACGCTGTATTCTCACTTGGGGCCCTCTTGTGTGTCTGAACACTCGCAGGAGGGGCTGGGCCCATCGTGAAGTAAGAGGAGGTGACCTCAGCCTTTGCTGAGCTCGGGTGGGTAATGATATTCGCAGTTATGTTTAGTTAGTTATTGTTGATCAGAATCAGCCCGTATCGCTTGAATCACCCCGGAAAACCCATGGGGCTGCCTCTCCCAGGCTGCAGCTCCACTCAGACAAGTGGAAGAAAGGGGTTTATATGTGTAGACAGCAGGGCCTGACGGGCTACCAGGAGCAGCAGACGGAAGCCACACGGGACCCGCCCGGACGGGGAGCAGAGCAGAGGTGCAGACCCAGGGGCCGCAGGGCTGCGCCGGCAACTCTCTGAATCTGGAGGGAGATGGGGACAGAGTGTGTGCGTGTGTGAGTGCAAGAGCGCATGTGTGTGCATGAGTGCGTGTGTGTGTGCGCACATGTGTGCGTGTACATGACTGCATTGTGTTGTGTACATGTGTGTGCCTGAGTGCATGTGTGCCTGTGTGTGCGCAAGAGCGCACTGTGTGCATGTGTTATGTACGTGTATCTATGTGTACATGTGTGTGTACATGTGTGCACATGTCCATATGCATCTGCACATGTGTATGTGATTTTTTAAAACATCTTTATTGGAATATGATTGCTTTACAATGCTGTGTTAGTTTCTGCTGTATAACAAAGTGAACCAGCTATAGGTATACATATATCCCCACATCTCTTCCCTCTTGCATCTCCCTCCCTCCCACCCTCCCTATCCCACCCCTCTAGGTGGTCACAAAGCAGCGAGCTGATCTCCCTGTGCTATGCGGCTGCTTCCCACTAGCTATCTATTCTACGTTTGGGAGTGTGTATATGTCCATGCCACTCTCTCACTTTGCCCCAGCTTACCCTTCCCCCTCCCCATGTCCTCAAGTCCATTCTCTACATCTGCGTCTTTATTCCTCTCCTGCCCCTAAGTTCGTCAGAACCATTTTTTTTAGATTCCATATATATGTGTTAGCATATGGTATTTGTTTTTCTCTTTCTTACTTATTTCACTCTGTATGACAGACTCTAGGTCCATCCACCTCACTACAAATAAACCCAATTTCGCTTCTTTTTATGGCTGAGCAATGTGTGTATGTGATTTTGAAGGAGAGTGTGCACCAGGACCATATCACAATCTAGAGAGTCTGCCGTGTTTTTAAACTTTTATTTTTACCCTTTTCTACTTGGATGGAAATTGCATTTTTTGTCTTTTACAAAGGACGAGTCGCAGTGAAGGTGCTTGCAGATTCTCCATAAGGAAATATGCGCTTGTGGGGGGCCCACATCCTCACCACAGTTCACGCTGGAACGCACCAGGATGGAAAGGTGGGATCTCCTCTGGCTCCTGGCATGGGAACGACGGCGAGGGCCAAGCGCCTGAGCCCAGCACCCCTCGGGGATCCCGAGGCTTGTGCTCGGGGATGAAAGGGCCCAGGGACGAAGGCTTCTCCACAGAGGGCCCCCCAGCTCTGGCCCGGGGGAACGCCCGGGCAGCCCCGTTATCCAGCCTGGATGGCGTGTCCCTTGCCCAGGGGAGCCGGGGAACAGCTGGAGTGACAGCGAGACCCCTCAGAGTGTGCCCGGTCAGGGGGTCTGCACCCGAGATGTCCCCCAGCAGAGGCCCCCGAAGGCCCATGAAGAAACCCCACAATGAAGTCACCATAAGCGCCCACCCAGCAGCCGGGAACTGCCCTGTGCCCCCTCCGGCCCCCGGCCTCGCCCCCAGGCCCCAAGGCTGCAGCTGGACGGGAGGGTGGAGACGTCCCTCCAGCCCAGCTGGGGAAGACGCAGTGGCTGGGGTGGCTGGGGTGGCGGTCCTCCCGGTGGGGCATTTCACGTTAGTGCTTTGGTTGCTCCCCACGGTGGCCGCAGGGCGCCTCTGGGTCGGGGTTGACCAGCGGGACACCGGCGCATCCAGGCTCCTGCACCTGTGTGGCGGTGTCCGTATCACAGTGTGGGCGTTGCCAATTCCTTTGTTTCTATGTGAAAATTTAAGTTTCAAAGTGTTTTAAAATAGAAGTGAAGTGACTGCACGACTTTTGCTGCCTGTGTGCAACTACATGAGGCTGGCTTGAGTTTCGCTGGGGAGCAGGGGCCACCCCTGAGCAGACCACAAGAGAGAGGCAGCGGAAGTCACACGTAACTCGCTCTTGCGATTATATCTCCGCAGACCTGCTGGTTCATGGAATAACCCTCCTTCGTAGGTTGAGTAAAGCACCTGCAACAGCTGTGCCAGATGTAGCCAAAAACGCTGCATCGGTTTCTAGCGTTAAGTACATCCCACGCGCGAGAAAGTTACTTGTTGTTTATCTGAAATTCAACTGTATCCACGGCCTGTGTCTCCTCGGGCCGTCCAGGCATAAGATGAAAGCAGAGGGGTCCCCGCCGGGGCTGCTGGTCCCACAGGAGGGGCTGCTCTTCAGGCGCCGTGGGCCCCGGGCAGGCACTGGGACGGCGGCCAAAGGCCAGGCCACACCCGCCCCCTGAGGTTTAAATCACTCTGCTCAGGGCCATGGGGACCTAGAGCAGATTAAATGGGTTTAGAAAGACCAGAAGTGGTGTGTCTTGCACCTGAAGGTAGTGAGTGAGGTGAGATTTCCAGCTATTAGATAATCCACATGTCTCATCCTAGGACACAAAACCGCGTCAGGGCCGACACAGCGACTGATCCTGCCGACAGCCCGGCCTCCCCTGGCCGCGGGCCCCCATCTCAGCCTCCCAGGCGATGCTCACGTGGCAGTTTCAGGTCACAGACCAAAAGCACGGGACGGCCCTTCAGGGCCCTTGCAGGACATCGTGGCTGCAGCGCACAGGAGAGAGGGTCGTCCTGCAGGTTTCTTCACCAGGAGAGGGGCTTTAATGCCCTCGGTGCACAAGGGACCCGAAGATACGCTGAAACATCCCCACCAACGAGCCGGCCTCTTCCACCTGACGGCTGTCTGAGCCACAACAGCCCGGGGCCAGCCTCCTGCAGTGGCTCCAGGCCAGCGGGGCCACTGGTCCCAGGTGGCTGGGCCGCAGCCTCCAAGGTCGTGCCCCTCAGGGTCACTCCTGTCCCGAGGCTGCTGGGGGAGCAGATGGCAGGGGTGCTAGCCACACTCGGCGTGACACTCTGAAGGCAGAAGCGCTCAAGAAAGGGAGGGGACTGCTCCCGGCCGTCAGGCAGCAAACCCCACGCAGCAACACCAGCCCTCCTGGCCCCAGGAGGGAGGCCAGGAGAGGGCCAGGCCTTGCAGGACAAGAGGCAGAGTCGGGGTGGGAAGCAGGTGCCGGGTGCGGGGAGACAGCCGCTGGCCCGTTCTGTCTGCTGGGGGTGGGCAGCTTGTGTCCAGTTGTCATCAACTGGCGATGGTCTCAGGATGAGGAGAAGCCAAGGGGGTGACCACCGCAGTCAGCGTCACCCCCAGGCCCCTGTCCCTTCCCCTCCTCCTGGACGCCCAGGCCCCGGCCGGCAAGGGGACCCTGCTGGAGACTCAGCACCGGCAGACGTGCAGATGGCATCCCCAACGTGTGGGCGGGGACCAGCTCAGCCCCAGCAGTGACCTGACAGCTAGGGGCGGGGCCAGGAGCTGGGCGCTAAGGGAAACCGGGCCGGCGCACAGTCCGGGCCTCCCAGCGGAGCCCGCAAGCCCACAGGCCAGGGTTTGCCGACCTCTGAACCAGCCCAGAGAAGGCAGGGCCTGCGAAGCTGCAGCTGCGGTGCAGGGAGCCCGAACTGAGTCTTCACTCTCGCCGCCCAAGCCGCCGCCAGCTTGCACGTCCGCTCCAGGGCCTGGAGAGCCACACGTCGCTGGTGCATTCCGTCCTGGGACCACCGGATCCTTTTTGAGTGAAAGGGTGCAAAAGAGGTAGGCTATCTACTGCTGGCACTCCTGACCCTGCGCGGGAGGCCGGGCTGGACCGGTTTCCTCTGTCCTGCCTGTGCTGAGCGCCGGGCCACAGCCATGCAGCGGCCTGGCGGGAGGGGCTCAGCTGACCCATGAGGCGCTGCAGCTGGCCTAGCAAACCAGACACAACCCCGACTTGGACGAGGGGGCCGCCTCCGGCACGGAGATCCCCTTCATGTCATCGGGCATCTGCCCGTCAGGCCGCCACACGTTCAGGTCCCCAAAGATGCCCTTCTCGATCATCTCCTCCTGCCAGGGGATGGGGCAGGTGCCGGTGGCGAATTCCTGGAAGAATTCTGTGTCCTCTTTGTCAAAGGCCACACCCCTGACTGTGGAAAAGGCACCCACATCCTGGATGTTCTTTGCATAGACAGTCCTGGAGTCTGGGACGAAGGGGGGGGTCAGCATCCCTGTGAGAGGACGGAAGACACAGGGCGTGAAGGGCCAGCCAGCGGGAGGAGGCGGCCGCGCTCAGCCAGCAGGGCTGCTGCCCACATGCGGCCCTGGCGGTGACAAGGAGAGCGACACCCGCCACAGGGCGCTGAGCCAGGCTGGAGACTCAGAGTCCGGTCTGGACACACGTCGCCAGAACCCAGCCCCCATCTGCGCCCCCTCCGCCCCGCCCAGAAGCCCCGTCATGAGGGTCGGCGGGCCCTTGCCTGCACTGCCCCCGACACCGCTGTGCCCACCGTCTCTGCAGACCCCCAGCCCCAGTGCCGGCCTCCCCATCTGCAGGTCTACACCTCGATCACAACATGCTCGGAACTGAACTCCCTGTGCCTTCACCCGATCCCTCCTCAGCACGGACCCTGTGGCCTCGGGACTCAATGCGGCTCCGGCTTCCCGGGTCCTGACCGCTCGCTCGGGCTGCCTGATCTCCCCGGGCCTGGGGCTGGTCTGGGCAGCTCTCCCTGGCACCCGGCACCTTCAGATCAGCTGGGGCTGCCACTGCCCTGACCCTTCCCCACCAAAGAAACTTCTCCTACTGGGGCGTCGGGCCATGAGGTCACAGGCTCACACTTCCTGGGTGTGGGTTCTGGTGGGTGTGGCGGGTGCCACGCTTCTCTCCCGCAGACACGCGTGCACACACACACTCGCACACACTAGTTTGCACGAGACATGACAGCAGACTCTGGTGGAACGAACGACGGCTGGAGAAATCCCGCCTCGACTTGGATCGCAGGCTCCTTCAAGGAACCGCCTGACAGCAGGTTCAGATCTTCAGCTCACAGGTGTTTCCCGCACACCCCATCCAACCCTCGCCGCCTCCTCGGGTCCCCAGGAGAGCCACCCCGTGAACATCCAGTCCTGGGCACGCTGGGATGAGCAGGGAAGAGGGACGGTGGTGTCATTGGGGGCAGAGGATGCTCCAGGGGTGGGGTTCGCCCAGGCCGCCCGCCCCCCGACCTCACGCTAAGCTGTCGGACGCCAATGGGATGGGGCGGCCAGCGAGGGTCGCCTAGGAGCCCCCAGCCCCAGCTCCCACACGCGGACAGTACCGGCCTCCAGCTGCCGCCAGCTGATGTCTCTGAAGAGGGGGCTGGCGCGGAGCCCATCACAGGAGCCGTCCCTGAAGCCCAGGCGCCTCTCGGGGTCCTTCTGCAGCAGTGCCTCGCAGAAGTCCTTGCAGGCCTGGCTGAACTTGTCGGGGTAGGTGACCGCCTCCTCCAGGACCCGCTGCTTCAGTTCCTTGTTCTCCACCTGCACGGCGGACACAGCACCGTCAGCCCACGTCACACCCCTGACACCCACGTCACACCCCGGCCAGGCCCACCCGCATCGCCCCAGCTGCCACGGCAGCTCCGGACACGGCAGCTCCGCGGGCCCGGCCGGCCCTGCTCTTGGGGGTGCCTGACGCCACCCTCCCGCGTGTTAGCCCTTAAGGGCTCAGTATCGCTGGTCAGGGCGTGAGACCCTGAAGGTGGACACCTTGTACTCCCACAACCATCGCCCCCAGCCTGCCCGGCGAGGTAGCAGAGGTTTGCCGAGGGCAGACGCCCCCTGGGCCCATGGAGCCTTAGTGCAGACCAGCTTTCCCGAGCGTGACTTCCAGCCCACAAAGTTCACTTCCGGTGGCTCCATCCCCAGGGGGCTCCCCGACAGTCAGCCCGGAAGTCTCCAGCCCCACCTCAGCTGAACGCTGCCCGTGTCCTCTCCCTGTCGGTCATATTTGCCCTTCCTGAAACGCCCTAAAGGGTCACGGAAGTGGGATCGTCCAGAGTCACTCTTCCGGGGTCAGGTTCTTTCATTCATAGTGGGGGGTTTGAGACCTGTCCATGTCACGGGTACCGAGGCTCCTTCCCGTCGAACACAGGGAACTCAGGTGGACCACAGAATGCAGGGACCACAGGTGCACTGAAGATGGACCCCAGAATGCATGACCCAGAGATGGGCCATAGCATGAAGGGGCCACGGACAGACCATGGAATGGAGGGACCACGGAGGGACCATGAATGGACCACGGATGGACCATGGAATGGAGGGACCACGGAGGGACCATGGATGGACCATGGATGGACCATGGAATGGAGGGACCACAGATGGACCACAGAGGGACCATGGATGGACTATGGAATGGAGGGGCCACGGATGGACCATGGAATGGAGGGACCATGGATGGACCACGGATGGACCATGGAATGGAGGGACCACGGATGGACCATGGATGGACCACGGATGGACTATGGAATGGAGGGACCATGGATGGACCATGGAATGGAGGGACCACGGAGGGACCATGGATGGACCACAGATGGACCATGGATGGACCACGGATGGACCATGGGATGGAGGGACCACGGATGGACCAGAGGATGGAGGGACCACGGATGGACCATGGATGGAGGGACCACAGATGGACCATGGAATGGAGGGACCATGGATGGACCATGGAATGGAGGGACCACAGATGCACTGAAGATGGACCCCAGGATGCATGACCCAGAGATGGGCCATAGCATGAAGGGGCCACGGACGGACCATGGAATGGGGGGACCACGGATGGACCAGAGGATGGACCACAGATGGACCATGGAATGGAGGGACCACGGAGGGACCATGGATGGACCACGGATGGACCATGGAATGGAGGGACCACGGAGGGACCATGGATGGACCACGGATGGACCATGGAATGGAGGGACCATGGATGGACCATGGAATGGACCACGGATGGACCATGGAATGGAGGGACCATGGATGGACCACGGATGGACCATGGAATGGAGGGACCATGGATGGACCACGGATGGACCATGAAATGGAGGGACCATGGATGGACCATGGAATGGACCACGGATGGACTATGGAATGGAGGGACCATGGATGGACCATGGAATGGAGGGACCACGGAGGGACCATGGATGGACCACGGATGGACCATGGAATGGAGGGACCATGGATGGACCACGGACGGACCATGGAATGGAGGGACCACAGATGGACCACGGATGGACAGACTATGACGGTTCACTTTCTCATAAAAGCGTCTCCTGCCTATTTTCACCAGAAAACAGGGCTCCTTTCAGGGCTGTGGGCTCAGCCAGGGCTCTGCGGTGGAGCTCCTGTGGTGGCCTGAGGCCAACATGGACCCCACACTGTGTTGCTTTACTCTGCTCTTCTGAGCTGAGGTCGGGGAGAGACCCGTTGCTGGAGTCCAAGGCAGAGGTGCACGCGCACAGAGCGACCCTACGCGTTAGTCAGCAGAGGGGTTCTCACTCTTGGGGGACTGGAGACCAGACCGTCCCCACGACTATCTCAGGAAAGGAGCGGGGACTGGGCGGGGGCCCTCGGGGAGGTCCAGCAGAAGAAACTGATGGCTGCGACCTCCAGGCAGGCCGAGGGGCCACGTCTAAAGTACAGTTCTCCCCAGGCCTCCCTCCTCAGCCCCACAGACAGGCTTAGCTCTGAGCAGAGTCAGCATGGGGTCCGGGGAAGAGGCTGCTTTGCTCCTTTTGCGAACAGTGCTGGCGGCTCTGAACGACACCTATTCGCGGTTCCGCTGGGCTGGCAGAGCTCCCCGGGGAGACGCGGGGCTGCCATGCGGACAGGAAGCGGGGGGCACAGGAGGCAGGGCCCCAGCACAGCCACCCCCGGTGCCAGCTGCCCCCAGGACGTCCAGGGAAGCTGCCGTGCCTGCAGCACGGCCTGAGCATCCGGGGAGGCGAGCGCCTTGGCCTCCGGGAAGGGCAGGGAGGCCGCCGGCGGGTGAGCCACGCCCCCCAGAGCAGCACCGCTCGTGGGGGCGGGGCTGGGGGGTGTCCGGGCTCCTCTCCTCCTGACAGGCTCCTTGGCGCACGGAGACCCAGGAGATGAGGTCGCCGTGTGCACCATGAGAAGCCTAGTGCTCCCCGAAAAGAAGGTCACCAGGTCAGCTGGGGGACACTGCTCCTGTGACCCCAACAAGGAGGGTCACTAGGTCCCACGGGGACACTGCTCCTATGACACACACACACACACACACACACACACACACACACACACACACACGGAGCTGATGCCAGCTCAGCTGCAGGGACACCGCTGGCCACCTCCTACCTTCTCTCCGCGGGCTCGGAAGGGGCCTCTGGCCGCGATCATCTCGTACAGCGTGACCCCCAGGGAGAAGTAATCCACGGCAAAGTCGTACTCCTCACCCCGCAAGAGCTCCGGGGCCATGAAGCCTGCGACAGGAGCACAGCGCGACTCGGAGACCAGCACACGGGCTCACACCTCCCGTCTCCCCGGAACCCAGTAGGGTCCTTGCACCGGGACATGCAGGGCTGCCCCGCGCCCACCCACTAGGGAGCGCTCCCCCGGTGTGAGTGTCCCCTTCGGTACAGCCATCCCTGGCGGGAGCCCCCTCCATCCAAGGTGGATCTCACCCCCACTGTGCTGCCCATGGCGGACAGAGCCAGTGTCTGAGGCTCACACAGGACCTGTGGTCAGAGGCAGGCGCTCAGACCCGAAAGGGCACAAAAGGAGAGGCTGAAACCCCAACGCTCCTAAGAGTGGTCCGGACGCCCAGCGGCCCGTGCGCTCCACTTCTGGGGAGTCGGGGCCACGTGCGGGGCCTGCAGGCTGAAGGGGACACCCCGAGAGCCAGCTCTGGCTTCCATCCCTTTGTGCCCCGTGCAGAGGCCAGCCCAGGGCGTGGGAAGGGTAGACGGGCAGCACCTGGGGCCCGAGGTCCACTCCCCCGGGGCCGGGTAGGCCGTTGAGGCTAGGCGCCAGGGTGGCTTCTGTGCTCGGATGACCAGACATCCCCCAAAGGCAAAGCTGAGCATGGCCTTTTGTCTCCAGCACCGCCTGGTCCTTCAGCGTTTACCTGCGTTCGCGGCAAGTTCCCAGGGGGGACATGGCTGGATAACACGGGCCACGCTGCTGTGGCCACAGGACATTCCCCCGGAGGTTACAGGAGCCAAGTTCCAAATAACCCCCTGGCCCTGAACATAGCGTCTTTTCAGGGATTACAGTGCTGGCCAGACGGCCCAGACTCTGGAGAAAGACACGTTCCACCAACCACAACTTCTCCATGAAAACGGGCCCGAGAGGAGGGCCCACCGACCACAGAGACGCAACATCCCTGCAGCAAACAGCCCGCTGGCCCCTCCAGTCTGCTCCACCCGCTGGGACCCAATGACACGTCTGCCTCGCGGTGTCTCACGTGGCAACGATGAACCTCCTTCGCGGGAAAGACGGCTCGAGCGGGCAATGGGTGAGTGCACGCAGCGTCAGTCTAGGCGCCAGGTCCTCCTCCCCCCGCCCCGAGCCCCGCGGTGCTGGCGCAGCGAGTGCCCCTTTGCGTGGACTGCAGCTGAACGGGGGGCGGAGGCTCGGCTCTGGGGACCTGGGCCGGAGGGAGCAGGGGTCCAGGGCAGAGGGTACGGAGGGCTCCCCGAGCCTTCGCTGGACGCCCCACCTTCTAACTCACACCGACCCCAGCCTCCGCTGCCACTGCTTGAGGCCCTCGCGCCCGCCTGACCCCAAACGCACAGGTCAGCACAGCCCGCGGGCAGAGCCACGCCGTCCAGGGCTCAGAGCCGCTCGGCGGCCGCGGCAAAGCCTGGGCGCCCCCTAGCGGCTGGTGGGGCGTCGTGCAAGCAGGGCCGGTGACACCCCAGGTCCACCGACTCCAACCCCGGACCTGATCCGCCAGGAATGGGCGAGCGGCATTTCGCTCACACGCTCACGCCCTGGAGAGGAACCTCAGAGGATCCGGAAAACTCACAACAGGACCTCTTCCTAAATAAAGCCGCAGATGAGACAGACCCGCCGTGGCAACAGGCACAACCCCCAAAGGAGCCCAAAGCGCAGGACGGGGGCCTCGGGGGCAAAGCAGGACCCGGGAGCAGCTCTTTGTCCCCAAAGCCGGACACACGCGGAAGAAGCAGATCTGCTGAGAAGTCCTACAGAAAACCCGGGCCATCAGGAGGGCAGAGCGCTCGGAGCGCCTGCTGCGCCGTGTGTGAGTGTGAGCCTGTCACCCCAGGCCCCTGCAGTGAGCACCGAAGCCCCCCCGCCCCCACCTCCTGCTCGGATGCCTCTTCTCTGCGCCCACCTGCCTGGGGGTGAGAGGAGATGGGGTGGGGACAGGAGGCGCCACGCACGCACATGCACACAGACACACACACGCACACGTGCACGGTCACAGACACAGACACACACACGCACACGTGCACAGTCACAGACACACACACGCACACGTGCACGGTCACACACACAGACACGCACGGTCCAGGGGCCACCTCACAGCTGAGCACCTGCCAGGCCCTGTCCCACCCACCCTGCCTCTGTGCTGCTTCCCTCGGTGCAGACCCCCAGGCTCTGCCCGTGGCCGGCGCTGGGGAGCTTCCGTCACAGAGGGCACGCGTGGAAAACAAGGAGTGATTGTTCAGGGGGTCGGGGGTCGTCCCTGCGTGGGTGCCAGTCCCGCAGTCTCACCCTGAGAGGGGACGGATGAGGGAGCATCTTCCTGACAAGCCCCAGCCTTCACCGTGACGCCCACCCCAGGCCGCGGGACCCCAGGACCCCGGGCCTCGTCCCCTTCGCCCCCATAGCGGCTGCCCTCACCCCGGCTGTCAGGCCCTCACCTGGCGTCCCCGCATAGCCCTTGGTCTTGGTCTGCCCTTCCTTCAGCTCCACGGCCAGCCCAAGGTCAGAAATTCGGATGTTGCCTGGAGAACAAACATGGGGTCAGGTCACACGCGGCTCCGCAAACAAAGGCCCCTGGGGCTCCTGGACACACACACGTGCACAAGAAGGGCGCACACACGCAGGGGCCGCCGCTCCCCGCTCAGGCTGCGGAGGGACCGAGGGTCCCAGCAGCGCTCGCAGCTGGAATCCGGGGCATAATCCCCCTAAAGCCAGCCTCCTCGTGGCTCTGTCTTCCCCGAGCTCTGCAGCAACGGCCTTTGGGGCACCAGTGTGTCCGTCTGACCTGTGATGGGGAGGGAAGGGGGGCTCTAAAGGGACTTATGGGAACCTCAGTCTTGGGGGTTATTTCCTGATGAGAATCCCAGTTTGACTCCTCACGAAGACAGCAAACAAAGGGATCGGGTGGGGACTCGGCCATCACCGTTAGCTGTTTACTAATAGTTCCTCACACGCCGGCCTCCTGGACTAACTCCCTGCTGCCCTGGCGCCTAGTCATGCACCAGATTTCACCAAAGTCCATTAATCATCTCCACTCAGGGATAATGCCACGCGGTGGCAAAATAGCAGAACGAACAGTAAACAAACTCGAGACGTGTCTTGGCGCCGTAAAACTGCAACGAGCATTTATCAGAGCGGCTCCCTCCCCTCCCGACGCCCAATCAGGCTACAGAGGTGAGCAGGCGAGGGGAGGCCGCGCGGGGGGCCCGCCTCACCGTCGTCGTCCAGGAGCACGTTCTCGGGCTTGAGGTCTCGGTAGATGATTCCTCGCTGGTGCAGGTGCTCTAGGCCGCTGATGATCTGGGCCGTGTAGAAGAGGGCGCGCGCCTCCGGGAAGCCGGGGTTCTCCTCGTCCACGTTGTAGATGTGGTACCTGGGGGCAGACGTGTGGAGCCTGTGCTTCTCTGGCACAACCAGGAGCCGCGTGCCCACGGTTCTGATGGGAAGTAAAATCTCGGGAAAGCGTTGAGGCCCCCGAATCCCACGTCGTGTCGGCAAAGCGTCCGTCACTTCAGCCTCGGCGTCCAGCCTTAGCGGCCCGCGGCGGAGCCTGGACCGCCGGCCGCCGGTGTCTGTGCCCTCACAGCCCCTCAGCACAGCTGTTACAAGGGAAAGGCAGGGCAGCTCTCCCACCCCACCTCCCCTGCCCCGGCCCGCGGCGGGTAACAGGGAAACAGGCCCCAAAGCCACTTTACGGCCACCAGTGAAGGAGCCAGGCAGAGGGAGGCGAAGGCGGGCCGCGGGACAAGCCCAAGCCCCATCCAAAGTGAGCAGCTGACCCAGAGCCCAGGAGGCAGTGGGCCGTTTCCCCAGAGACGCGCAGACTCCCCGGTGGGCCCTCAGAGGACTCCCCCGGGCCTCCCGGACCCTCCTATCTCCCGTTTCCCTGTCACGTTGTACAGAGACGCAAAACCTAACAAGCAAGGTATTTAAACTAAAGAACAACCAGGGAGAGGAGAGGCAGGCCCGTAATCTCGAAGGAAACAAGAGAGGAACCCTCATGTCAGCCAGGGCAACAGCACGAATGGCTTCTCTGCTCCATGTGCATTTTACTAGTGTCCTGTAGTGCAGTGCGGGGTAGCACGATGCGGTGCAGTACAGGGTCACGTACAGCGTCCTACGTCGTACAGTGTAGTAAGGACGGGGCAACGCAGGGCAGCGTGCTGCAGCACGGGGTCGTGCACCGTCTGACGCAGCGCGGTACAGTGCCGCGCAGGGCAGGGTAGTACCACCGACACGATGCAGCATACATAGTGCAGTGGAACACAGCAGCACATATAGCGCAGCGTAACATAGCACAGCTCAGGGCAGGGGAGGGGAGCAAAGCGTCACGATCTCTCCGCTCTCCAGCTCGTGCTATTTGCGCTTCCAGACCCTTCGCTCCTCCTCCGTGAACGTGCACAGGTGGCTCAGGCGGGGGCCTCAGAGCCTCACCTGGAAAGTGGGGCCAACAAGCTCACCTGGCAGAGTTTTGGGGCAGGCGAACGCAGGCCCGAGAACGGAGGCACAGCGACGGCCCCCTTGTGTGAGGGCCGTGCGAGTCGCCTAAGTGTCTAAGGTGTGTCAGCTAGCTCTCCGCAGCAACCTCGGAAGGCCAGTATTTCACCTCTATCCCCGTTTTACAGACCAGCGCGCTGGGGCAAGGGCGGCCGTGTTGCCCAGCTGGCAAGTGGGTCTTTCCCCCTCTGAGAGCCAGTGATCCAACTGCTCCTGGAAGCCCAGGGCCGGGCCCTCAGGTCTCTGGCAAACCCAGGCCCCGTACGGCGACGCCGCCCTCTGGTTCCCCCTGCGGTGGGTGGCCAAGCCACGGTTCCCGGAGTCGGCCGCACGGTGCTTCCGCTCTGCCACCACCCCCAGAGTGCGTCATTGACGAAGCTTGTCTGCGTTTGCCACCCCTCTTACAGCGCGGCCCTCGCCCCCTCGAGGCCCCTCCCGCCGCCGTATCCACCGTCCAGCTAGCACTCGATTGGCAGCTCCTCACGCCCTGCTGCCCTCCCTGCTCACCCCGCCGTCCGCCTGAACCCGAGGCCCGCAGGACGGACCCCTGACCAGAGAGCTTGACCGCCTCACCCAGGGTTCCTGCACTTCACTGGGACTGAGGACACGTCGTTTCGAGGACCCGCAATCCGAAGGCAAAGAGGAGGACTTAGATGGGGGCAGGGCTTGTCTTCACCACCACGTCCTCAGCACGTGGGAAGGAGCCCCCCTGCGCACTCGGCCGCGTGAGCCCTCCCGTCCCAATCCCACAGCCGAGAGGCGGGCGCTGACCTTATGTCGCCTCCATTCATGACGGTCATCACCAGACAGAGGTCGGTTTTGGTTTCAAAGGCGTAGGCCAGAGACACGATGAACCTGCTGTGGACTTTGGCAAGAATCTTCTTCTCCACCATCGCGCCCTGGAAGGCAGGGTGAGCGCCCAGGGTTAGGCGGGAAAGTGATATTGCCAAAAACGGCCAAGCTCCACAAACCAGAAAACGTCACGATAAAACAGAAACAGGGCTTCCCTGGTGGCGCAGTGGTTGAGAGTCCGCCTGCCGATGCAGGGGACGCAGGTTTGCGCCCCGGTCCGGGAAGATCCCACATGCCACGGAGCGGCTGGGCCCGTGAGCCATGGCCGCTGAGCCTGCACGTCCGGAGCCTGTGCTCCACAATGGGAGAGGCCACAGCAGTAAGAGGCCGCATACCACAAAAAAAAAAAAAAAAAAAGTGGCTGTACAGAGCAATTGCAAATAACTTAGAGACATGCCTCACACGCCCCGTTTCACAGAGACAAGACAGGGCCTGGGAACCCATCACGTGCAGAGGACTCCGGGGTTCCTAGGGCCGCCAGCAAGGGGGCTCCTGCCAACCAGCCTTAGACATGTGGCTGAGGGTCCCAGCAGGTCCCCAGGCAGCCTGTCGGCACTGACCTTCCCTTCCAGCTCTTCCCGCTGCAATCCCAGCCCTTCTCCTCCCATCCAGGCCTCGGAACAGCACCGTTTCAAGCCACCCCGCATCCTGTTCATTTTCTATATTGATTTTTAGACCCCATGAAGTCCATTTAAAGTGTTTTTGAAAGCTGTGCTGGGTAAGGAGAAAGAGCCCTGTCGCAGGAGGAGTTCCTGAAGTTGAGAAGCCCTTTCTACCCGCTGCGTGGGAAGATTTTAGGTGGATTTTACTCTGCAAAAGTTTGACAAGTTTCCTGAACTCGGGAGAAGAGAGGCTTAATACCCTAACAGTTAGATTCAACTTGCAGGTAGATGGCCCTGAGGGTACCTGCTGCCCGCAGAGGCCGTCAGGCAGAGCACCATCGAGGGGCCCCCGGGGGGCGGTGCTCGGGGGCAGCTGCTGTTTGCCCCCAGTGTGATCTGTCCTGTGCAGCGGGAACGGGAAGGAAGCCCACACAGGCAGAGCGCGGCTGGAGATTAAGCAGCTTTGGCTGACCCCGCCCGAACGGGGCCTGAGGCCAGACGGAGAGTGGGCGCCGCTCAGAGCAGCTGCTTCCACCACCCCCAACCCCCAGCCCGGACAGCGCTGCACGCGGGCACCTTGGGGCCTCCCCACACCAGCCCCGGGGAGACTCCCCCTGCAGCCTCCTCCCAGCACAAGCCAGGGAAAGTTCCAGAAGGTCAGAGTAAAGGATCTGCAGACTCATCCCAGCAGCCTCCCCGACACCGGCTGCCGCACTGCGTGGCCCTGGTGGCAAGCCGAGAAGCATGGTGCCTGTGGCACAGGACCCACGCCAGCCACGCAGAGGCCGCCCCCCAGGAGGGCCGCCCCGGGCGCTGAGGCTGGTGGTGTAGAGCGGCTGGACAGGCAGAGCGTCAGCGCCACCAGCGCCTGCCGCTCCGAGCCAGGGGCTTGGTCGCCAGGCAGGCAGGCGGACTCGACGAGGGGGCACGGGGCGCTGACCCCGCCCAGGGCCGCACGGCGGGAGCGCCCCCCACAGGGTGAGCCGGCCCAGGACACCCCAGCCCCCACCCGCTCCCCGGAACACCTTGGCGGCCCACCTTGTACCCCTTCCTCTTCTTCAGCCGCTTCTTGTTCAGCTTTTTGCAGGCGTACATCTTCCCGGTGGCCTTCATCTGGCAGGCAGACACCTCCCCAAAGCCTCCCCGCCCCAGGACCCTGAAGTCCAGGAACCAGTCCTCGCCCACGGGCTGGGCCTCCAACCACTTCCACTGCAGGAAGCGCTGGAAGTACAGGCTGTCCAGGTACTGCTGGAAGGGGGCCTGGCTCAGGTGCGCCAGGGTGGCCTGCAGGAGGGGCTGGAAGAGCCCGTCCCCGGCCCCCGCCGGCCCCTCCCGGACCTGCGCCACCATCTCCTTGTCCAGGAAGCCGCAGAAGAGCTTGGCCTGGGGGTCCAGGTACTCGGCCCGGATGGCCTGGGCCTTCTGCGGCCGGAGGTCGTCACCGGCGGTGTTGTAGACCTCGATGTCCCTCCAGAGCTCCAGGGCCGGCACGTGCTGCTCCTGGGCCTGCAGGAACTGCTGGAAGAGCCGCTTGCCGATGGGCTGCTCCGAGCACACGCTCTCGAAGGCCAGGTCCAGGCTCGCCTGCAGCGCCCCGCACTTGGACAGCGGGGGCAGCTTGAGCCGGGCCAGGTACTTCCTGTCCCGGGAGGTCGGGCCGCTGCTCGCGTCGAAGCTGGCCCGGGCAGCAATGAAGGCCGAATTGGCCACCACCGTCTCCAGGGACCCGAAATCCATCCTGGCGCCGGCCTCCCTCCGCGTCCGGCTCCCACGTCCCAAGCCGGCCTAACCCACTGCCCTTGGCCTCTGGCCCGTTCCCACCCTCTGCGGACAGGAGGATGGCCGGGCACCGGGAGCCCCAGGAAGCCCGCTGACCCAGCTCAGGCGAAATCCCGGCTGGAGTGGAGGGCGCGCAGGGCGGAGCAGGTGCCAGAAAAAGACAATCCCTAAGCCGCTCGCGGGGATTAGACGGGCCACCTGCCCCGCTCCTTCCCGCGGGAAGGACACACCTGGCCCAGGCCCAGCGCACGGGAGCCCCGAGCCTCCCCGTCCGGCCCGCTGGCCCGCGCAGATGAGCTGGACCCTCCGCCTGTTTCCTGGTGGGGACACGGGGCCCAGGTGAAGGGAGGGGGCCCAGGAGAAACCTGAATTCACAAAGATGGCTGGTGTTTTCCCCACTATGTGTCATTTTTTTCTTTAGAAAACCCACGAGTGAGAATAAAACCAGCTGATGATAGCAGTTTAGGAACAGGCTTTCTGGGCGTCCATGGGTGAGACCCCTGGCCAGGGGACTGGTCACTATGTGAGGACCAACATTTGTCCTGACCTGACGCTGAGAGCAGCTGTGTCATGCTGGCGGCTCTGATGACCTAACGTAACCCCGGCCCTTGCCCAGGGATCAGCTTCACATCAGCCCCGGCCCTCACCTGGGCTGTGCTGGCTGGTGAAGGAGAAACGCCAAGAGAAAGGTTCAGGTGAAATTAGGACGGGGATGAAGGAGACACCAGCTACACCCAGGCTGAGGTCCCACACAGAGAGAGGCAGGAGAGAGAAGGGAACGAAGAGGCCAGGGACACACCAGGGGCACACCTGAGACACACCTGGAGGACACCTGAGACATACCTGGGGCACACCTGGGGCACACCTGAGGGACACTTCGGACACACCTGGGGCTCACCTGAGACTCACCGGGGGCACACCTAAGACACACCTGGGACATAGCTGGGGCACAGCTGGGACACAGCTGGAGGACACCTGGGACACACCTGAGGCAGACCTGGGGGATACCTGAGACATACCTGGGACATACCTGGGGCATGGTTGGGACACACCTGAGACAGCTGGGACACAACTGGAGGACACTTGGGACACACCAGGGGCACACCTGGGGACACCTGAGACATACCTGGGGCTCACCTGAGACACACTGGGGGAACACCTAAGACACACCTGGGACATAGCTGGGGGCACTGCTGGGACACACCTGAGGCACACCTGGGGGGTACCTGAGACATACCTGGGGCACACCTGAGGCACACCTGGGACATACTTGGGGCACAGCTGGGACACAGCTGGAGGACACTTGGGACACACCTGGGGCACACCTGGGTATGGCCTTGTCTGCCTTGTTCTAGTACACAGTAGGTGCTTGGTACATGTATGGGAAAGAATGACAAGGAAGTGATGGGGGTTGGCTACAGTTTAGAGAGGGGAGGAAGAGAAGGGCCACAGAAATGAAGAACACCCCAGCCAGAAGAGGCCGGGTAAGCAACCCCACGCAGGGAGGAGAGGGTCGAGAGGTCAGTGAGATTCTGTCAGTGGGTATGGGGAGACAGGCGGACTCTGTGTAGCAGTCGGGGAAGCAGAAATAAGAACTTGCAGCTGAGCAGGTGGGTTGGTGCGTCCAGCCTGGCACTCACTAGCAGGCGACCTTGAGCTGATCTCTTCAAACCCTTCCTGCCTTTTCTTTAACCCGTCAGTGTTCAGACGGGTCGGCGGCTCCGGCTCCAAGGCGTGTTGTGGACCGGAGCCCCTTCTACGGTGTCTCTCACCGTGTGTCCCCAGACAGCGCCTCCCAGCAGTGCGGGGACACGAATCACCTGGAGAAATAAAGATCTGCTTCAGTGGGCCTGGAGTGGGGCTGGCACCCAGATCAGGAAGCCCTGCGAGAGGCGGTGTCTGAGGACGGCAACTCCCACTGGATTAACGCTGAGCTGAACTACCTCCTGGGGAAGTGGGAAGCATTCAGATAAACGGCGTTAAACATGTTTGCAATCACGGGACTCAGAGATTGAAGAGTGAACTTGGCTCTCTAAGAGGGGTCAAGTATGCAGAGCTTCCCAAACTCACTTGGCCCTTTTTTTAAAGTTTTTATTCAGAGTAATTGTAGACGCACACGCAGTTAAAAGAAATAACCCAGAGACCCCTGCACCCCTCACCCAATCCCCCAGTCGTAGCATCTCCCCCAACTGCAGCTCGGGATCGCAGCGTGGATACGACGCCAGCACAGCAAATGCTCAGGAACCCCTGACGCCACACGGTCCCCCTTCACAGACACCCACCTCCTTCCCACCCCAAGCCCTGTCCTGAACCCCGGCAACCACTGATCTGTTCTCCGTTTCCATAAAGTCGTCCTTTCAAGAATGCTTTGTACGTGGAATCACACAGTGTGTCACTTTGGGGGTTCACTCTTTTCTCTCAGCATGACTCCCTGGATTCACCCAGGCGGTTACACGCACCTGTAGGTTCACTGCTGAGGAGTATTCCATGGTGTGAATGGACCACGGCTGGTTTAACCATTCACTTGTTGAAGGACACCTAGGTTGATTCCAGTTGGGCTATCATGAATAAAGCTGCGAAAAACATACAGATATTCTTGCAGATATAAATTTCAGTTTCTCTGGGATTAATGCCCAAGAGCATATGTGCTGAGTCGTATGGTGTTTGCATGTTCAATTTTTTAAGAAACTGGCAAACTCTTTTCCAGACGGCTCTACCATTTTATATTCCTGCCAGCAACACACGAGCGATCCAGTTTCTCAGCATCCTCACCGACACTTGGAGTTGTCACTATTTTTTACTTTAGCTCTTGTGATAGGTGGTACCCCATTGTGTTTTTAATTTGCATTTCCCTACTGGCTAATGATACTGAACATTTTTCCATGTGTTTGTCGTCTGTGAATCCTCTTTGGTGAAACATCCCATTGTGTCTTTTGACCGTGTTCTAACTGGACTGCTTGCCTTTTTGCTGTTGCGTTGGAGGTCCAATTTTTCAATTTTCTCTTTTATGGATTGTGCTTCTGGTGTCAGGCCTAAGGACTCTCTGCCTAACCCTGGTTCTTGAAGATTTTCTCCCATGTATTTTTCCAAAATTTTTACACTTTTACATTTAAATCCATGACCATTTTGAGTTCACTTTTTTGCAAGGTGTGAGGCTTAGGTCAGGGTTCACGGATGTCCAGTGGTTCCACCTCCATGTGTTGAAAAGGCCGTCTTCGCTTCACTGAATTTCTTTGGCACCTTTGTCAAAATCAGTTGGGCATATCTGTGAGTCCACTTCTGAGTTTTCTGTCCTGTTTCACTGTTCACTGTGTCTGTCCGTCCACCAGCGCCACACTGTCTTGATGACTGTGGCTATATAATAAGCCTTGAAATTGAGTAGACTGAGTCTTCTTACCTTAATTTTCTTTTTAAGAAATATTTTCAAAAAAGTATTCCAAATAAAGAAGAAAATATTTATTCTAGTTCCTTAGCCTTTCTAAATAAATTTTAGAAGAGTCTTGCCTATAGATACAAAAAAAAAATCTTGCTTGGATTTTGATAGAAATTGTGTTAAAACAGTATATCAGTTTGGGGAGTATTGACTTGACTGTGTTGAATCTTCCAACCTACGAACACAATGTGTGTCTCTAGTTACTTAGACTTTTGTTTCATCACCATTATGTAGTTTTCAGCATACAAGTCTTATACATGTTTTATTAGATCAACACCTAAATATTCCTTTTTGTTTGGAGCAATTGCAAATGCTTTCTAGGTTTTTTTGTGTCTGTCTTGGATATTCAAAGTCTAATCTTGATGCAACTTGGCATGGATTTGGGGGGTATCTTGTCTGGGGTTCTCTCAGCTTCTTGAGTCTGAAGGTTTATGCCCCAGCCCCACTCTTTCTTCTCTCCTTGCAGGACTCCAGTGACACAGACGTTAGGCCTTTCCTACGGCCCCTGGGTCACTGAGGCTGGGCACTTTTTTTCTGGCTCTACTTTCTCTCTATTGTTCAAATCCGGAAATTTCTATTGTTTTTTCTTCCATGTCAGTGATTCTTTCCTTGGTCCCTTCCCTTCTGCTGCTGAATCCATTCTTTGAGCTTTTTATTTTGGTTATTGTATTTTTTGAATCTATAACTTCCATTTGGTCTTTATGTCTTCTATTTCTTGCCTTAAACTTTCTACTTCTGTCTTTCCATTTGTCTCAAGCACAATCATCATTGCTGGCTGAAACATCTTACAACCTGTCAGGTGATTTCAGAATCTGTCACCTCAGTGTGGCATCTACTGATCGTCTTGTTTTCACTTCATTTGGAGATCTGCCTGGTTCTCGCTCTGATGAGTGATTACCCATCGAAAGCTGGGAATCTTCCTATCATCCAGTCCTTCGGCGTTCGTGGGCTTCCGCTGACCCCATGGCCGCTGTGGAGGGATGGGCTCCGGTCCCTTGCTGTGGGGGGTGGGTGGGAGTCGAGGCCCCCGCATAGGAAGGGTGAGCTCCCACATCACCCGGAGCTCGCTCTCTTTGGGGCGTCCGTCCCACGTTGCCCCGCGGGGCACGCCAAGCAGCCCAGTGCCCCCTATCCCGCCCCAGGCCTCCCCTCCCCACGGGCACGTGTCCCAGGAAGGTCATCACGACAACGCGTGTGCAGCTCAGCACACACGTTCATGCTTCTGGGAATTCAGAGACTCAGTGTGGAGGATTTCGTTCAGAGACTTCCAGGAAGAATTCATGCTGTGCTCGTCCCAAGAGTGTCTCTGTACTTTCCAGACAGGGCGGCACCGATTCTCTGCACAGCAGTTCCTACCCTGTGTCTTCAGGCCTCGGCGCAGGGGTCCCAGACCCACAGGCTGTGGACAGTGAGACCGCAGCCTAAGGCCACACTCTGTGTTTTTACTGCCCTAAAGTTCCAAAGCTGTGAAGGGGAACAGTGTGAAGGAAAATGCCTAGGGCTGGTCCATTAAGGAACTATGAGTCCAAGCTAAAATGCTGCGATTCCATCTGAATTTTAGGGTGTTCGTTTTGCTGACAAACTCTAGATCATCCTAAAGAAAATACACATAATGGCTAGAGGGCTTTTCACTATCTTTATCCCCGAAGAACACTTCCAATTTGGCTACGTGGGTCCCTAGAGGGAAAGTGACAATGGATGGACACCCAGCTCTGTTTACAATCCCGCCCTTTCAGTCGGGTCCTGACTTAGATACTTGTAAAGATGCCTCAGTGCCACGTCCTGTCCGCCCGGCGCTGCCCTTTCCTCCTAATCTCAGAGACGGGCCCCAGCTATGTAGACCGCCAAGGCTGTTGGTTCTGGCCACGCATCAGGAGGTCCGGGGGCTCGCAGCTGTCCAGACGCTCAGGCCGCCCGGCAGGTCAGCTCCCTCAGAACCTCGGGGGTGGGACAGGCGTCACAGGTTTTCAAGGCGCCCCAGGTGGGTCGGACGTGCTGTCAGGCTGAGCGTCCCCTGCCGAGACACTGCCACAGTCCTGCAGCCACAAGCAAGGCCCACGGGAGCTCCCAGGTCCGCTGGGTCCCTGGGAGAATCTGCATTTCAGCAAATCGCCCGGGGACTGGCGTGTATTCGGTTCCGAAAACACTTCTAGATTGTATGGCTGTGAATTCCTCCATGGACACAAAGTCCTACAGGGCCCCAACACTGGCTCTCAGAGGACAACACGCTCGTCACCGAAGCTCAGCTCAAGAGTGACGGGAGCCCCTGCGGCCCCGCGGCCGGCGGCCCTGGGCACCGGCAGGCTTGGCTCTCCAGCACCAGGACTGACGGCGGCGGGAGCCCCCCCCACACCGGGGTCCCAGCCGTCGCCTCATCATGGCCTCGGGCGCCTGCTGCAATCAGCGCAGAGCAGGGAGCATCTCGGCCGCGGCTGGGCATCAGGGCCCAGGCCCCGCCTCGTGCAGGCCGCTCTCCTCACACCTCCCTCCCCAAGGAGGTGCGAGTGGGCAGAGCTGAGCACCTGGCAGGCCTCCTTGCTCATTATCAGAGCAGATAAGGCTCTGGGCCAAGGGCACCCGAGAGGAGGAGTGAGCCACCCTGATTTGCCCAGGGAGGGGGTGGAGGGGCACCTGACGGCAGCGGAACCTGCCGGGCCTGCCCGGGCGTCGGTGCTTGACGGCCAAGCAGTGATAACACCCTGCTGGGCTCGCCCCGGAACCCAGAGCCGCAGTGCCCTTGACCTCTGAGGGGGAGACCATAAAACCCAAGGGGATGTCCTCCCCCAAGCGTCCCTTGGCAGGAGCGGGGCGATGGCGGCACTGCAGGAGAAGAAGTCATGCAGCCAGAGGATGGAGGAGTTCCGGCACTACTGCTGGAACCCGGACACGGGCCAGATGCTGGGCCGGACGCCGTCCCGCTGGGGTCCGTGCGGCAGGGCAGGGGCGCCAGGGGAGGGCAGGGGACCAGCAGCAGCCGCGTGGGGCTGGCGGGCTCCGTGCCCAGACGCAGGCCCTGGCCGGCCTCTCCTCCCCCACTGGGTGATTCCAAAGGCCCCCCTCAGCCCCAACACCCGCCGACAGCGGGCACCTGCGAGCAGCTGAGGATCAGCCTGACCCAAAGGCCCAGCCTTAGATTGGAGAAGAGCCGTTTTAAAGCTGTGTTCCTAAAAGTGTAACTTTTTAAGGCTTTTAAGTTAAGGGGGGCAGGGTTACGGGGTGAGGAGAATGGTCTGGAACCAGACAGCGGGACGGGTGCCCAGCGCCGTGCGTGAACGTGCCCGACACCAGTGCAACGCTCACCCTGAGAGGTGACGCGTTTGGGGAGCGGCACGCGTGTCCCCGCAGCCGAGCGGCTGCCGCCGCGTCTGACCCGCCCCTTCCCGCAGTGTGGATCAGCCTCTATTACGTGGCCTTCTACGTGGTCATGACCGGCGTCTTCGCCCTGTGCCTCTACGTGCTCATGTGCACGGTCGACCCGTACACCCCCGACTACCAGGACCAGCTCAAGTCGCCAGGTACCGGGCGTCGGGCCCTGCGCTGCCCTGGGCTGCCGGGCCGGGACACGGCCCCTCGGGGAGGATGTCGGGGAGGACGGTCACCAGGGGATCAGGAAGGGGGGCGAGGGGCGCTCGGTGCCCGTGCGGCATCACCGGCACCGAGGCTGCTCTCCTGTGGAGGCCTCGCCTCCCCAGCAGCAAATTAGGTCCAGAGCGCGAGTGCCGTCTAAGTGCAAGGTGGCCCGTGCGACGAGGGGGCTGGGCCAGCGCCAAAGAGCAGGAAGTCGCTGGTGACAAAACTCCCAGGTCCCGGGGAGGGTGTTCGGACCAAGGCTTCCCCACGCAGCCAGCTAACCTGCGGTGCAAAGGGCGGGGGGAGAAACGAAGGGAGGAAAGCTTCTTCCAGCCCAGCTACTCGGAGCGTCTGTCACCCCTGCGTCCTTAACTGTTTCTGAGGAAGACACTAACCCGAGAACATCCCACAGCAGCGCTGAGCTGGGTCAGCGCCCGGCGGATCCTCTGCAAATCATCGTGACAACTGCGGGTCAATTTTTTGAATCAACCAACGGACAAAACATGGAGGATTTCTATGTCGTTTCAGAACAGAACGTAATAGATTACAAACTTGAGAACACACCGTGATAGAATGTGCCCCAATCGCAGAGGCTGGCAGGCAGGCAGGCCTCCTGTGGGAGGGACCCGCGGGCCCTGGCCAGGCCTCGTGGGACGGCGCGGCCCCCCGGCCCCTGGGCAGGGTCGCGGGCCCTGCTGGCTGCCAGGGGCGGGGGGACCCTCGAAGGCCTGGCCCCGAAGCGTCCCAGGCACGGCCTCCCCCAGGCCAGGGCCAACCGAACGGCAAACGGCCTGGATGTACAACCAAAGGCCAAGGCGTCACGTCCTTTTTCCAGGGGTGACCTTGAGGCCAGATGTCTACGGGGAGAAAGGCCTGGACATCTCCTACAACGTGTCTGACAACAGGACCTGGACAGGACTAACGCAGGCCCTGCACCACTTCCTGGCAGGTAGAGTGCAGAATGCACTGCAGTGTCTCCATTCTTTCCTCGTCTCAGGAACCCCCTGGGGGGCGGGGGGCAGAGGGGGCCGCAGCTCGGGCAGGGCCGCAGGTGTGCCTGTCCCCCAGGCTACTCACCCGCGGCCCAGGAGGCCAACATCAACTGCACGGCCGAGAGGTACTTCTTCCAGGAGAGCTTCCTGGCCCCGAACCACACCAAGTTCTCCTGCAAGTTCACAGCAGACATGCTGCAAAACTGCTCGGGCCGGCCGGACCCCACCTTCGGCTTTGAGGAAGGAAAGCCGTGTTTCATCATCAAGATGAACAGGGTGAGTGAGGGGATCGGAGGTGAGAAGGGAACCGGGGCCCCGCCTCTCCTGCACGTGTGCTGGCCGCGAGCGCGCCTTCCCTCAGACCAACTGGGAGCCGCCATGCAGACCCACCACCCACTTGACGTGGCGTCCGCCCCCCGCCGAGCCGCAGAGCCTGGAGCAGCCCTGTGTGCACGGCGGCTGGAAGAAGCCGGGCCGCGGTCAGCGCGGGGAGGGCACCTGGGAACCGTCTGAGGACAGGCGCAGAGGGAGGCTGACCGTGAGAACACGGCCAACCTCGGGAGGCACGTCCACGCTGCGGGGAGAGGGGACATCTCGGCAGGGCCCCGGGGAGGGTGGGACCTGGCGGCAGGGCGGGGAGGACCCGGCACCATGCTGGCGTCTGCGTGGCACCCTTCATTTTCCTCCCTAAGAGGCCGGGGGGCCACACACTGGCACACCGCGCCGGGCCCTAGGGCCCAGCTGGGCTGCGGTCCCGGCTGCCTAGCAGGTGTGCGAGGGAGGGCGGTGGTCCTCACGAGCCAGGAGGGCACTGCACTGGGCCCTGGGCACCAGCAGGCGCATCTGGGGGCCGGGCCGTCTGCACAGGTGGGCTCGGGAAGCTCAGACCCCCATCCAGCTCTGCCACCTGCCGGCCAAGACCACGGCCCCAGCGTGGAGCTTCCGGCTTTGAAGCAGGAGTTGGTACATCCGCCCCAGAGCCTCCCCAGCACCCATCCTCCGCACTCACAGATGGGCACAGAGGCCACGTCCGAACCTTTCCCTTCCAGATCGTCAACTTTCTCCCCGGCAACAACACGGCCCCCAGGGTGGACTGCGCCTTCCTGGTGAGTGACCGGCCACAGCTGTCTTGTTTAGGAGGGAAAACCTGTGGGAAATACTGATCTGCTTTTCCCTAAAATCATCCCAGCCGTCAGCCTAATAAGCCAGGGGCACGAATTGCAGGAACCTTCACTTAAGAGTGGTTTTATCCTGGGGGATTAAAAACCCGGTAAGAATTATCAGGAAAAAATGTTCTATATGGTTTTGCAAGATGCCAAACGGCACAGCTATGTGATCCTGGAGAGTAAAGGCTTACACTGTCTCTGGAAAAAGCAACCTGGTAAGAAAAACAACGCTCGTCACCGTTTTGCTTCAAAAGGCATTTGGGACAGTGTATCGCTGACGTGCTTCAAAATGTCTGTGGCTATTTGGAGAAACCAAGGCACATCTGCTACGCTGCTCTGTCCTTCTTATTGGCTTATTTACAAAAATATGCAAGTTACCGACCGCCGCTGTCGTCTGGCAGCGTGTGTACGGAAATGCTGCCAACAGTTGGCATTAATTTAGTCCAGTTTTTCTCAAAACATGTTTTTAAGGACAACACGAAAAAACTAAATTTGTCTTCGTTGAATATTTTCTAAAGTTTGTTTCCACAATCACGCCCTCAGCCAGGGCTCTCTGCCGTCAGCACGGGTGCCCCACTGGGGTGACACCCCCCCCCCCCACCCAAAGCCTGCAGTCTCCCCGGAGCGCAGCGTTCGTCCTGTTTTGTTTTTCCTTTTTGAGTTTCCTCGACCACGCGTGTGTAGGCTGACCCGGGATCTGCACAGACACCAAAGTACCCTTCCTCTGCCCTCAGACGAGCTCAAGCCGTCGGGCGAGTCGCTGGCTCTGACAGTGAAGGGAAGCAAACCCCACGGCAGCGTGTGGGTCCTTCCCCAGTCTCCGCAGATCACCCGCCCAGCCTTGTGGGCCTTCGTTCCCACACGCTCAGCTCTGTCACCTTCTTTATCCTAAGAGGGTTTAAAATGGAAAAAAACACAAGCTTGAAAAGTCACCCGGGGTCTTGCAAACTAACGAATTACACCCTTAATGGATTCTGGGCTGATGATAAAGATTAGATCTAGTGCCAACTGCACGTGTGGTCACGGTGCACACGTACGCACACACGTGGACCTGCGTGCAGAAGCATGCGTGGCACGGACACACAGGCGGACACGAGCGCACCAGATCCGGCCTTTCTCACAGCGGCCTCTCGCCCACAGGACCAGCACCCGGATGCCCCGGCCCTGCAGGTGGAGTACTTCCCACCCAAAGGCGTCTACAGTCTACACTACTTCCCCTACTACGGGAAGAAGGCCCAGGTACGTGTGCGCCACTGTCCCCAACAGCTGCTCCGGAACCGGATGAAACTGAGCAGTCACTAGCAGAAGGAAGGCCCTAAACGTTTCACCCGCAGAAACGAAACAAGGCCGCACTTAGCCCAGCCGGACCCCTTAATCTTCGGGCGCTTCCCAAACCCCTGTTCTCGTAACTACCTGAAAACACATCGTTCTCACACAAAATAAATACCACAGCTAGTCCTTTACCTTCCAAGGGCCTCCTCAGAAGGCCCTTAGACAACGGCACGTCCATTTACAATCGTCTTCTCCACATCTCTTGCTTTATCCTCCGTTGTTTTTATATTAATTTTCATCAACTGTAACTTGAAGTTGAATCTGTCACTGGTCTGCCCCCGCCCCCCGCCCCCCGGGCCAAGTCTCCTCGTTTCTAAGCAGTGGGTCCCGGGCGGCTCTCGGGCGGCGTGAGAGCACCCGGCCAAGCGCCCGGCCGCCCTCGCCGGTCCTAACGCACATCCGCCTCAGCCCCACTACAGCAACCCGCTGGTGGCCGCGAAGCTCCTCAACGCCCCCGTGAACAGGGAGGTCGTCATCGTGTGCAAGATCCTGGCGGAGCACGTGACCTTCGACAACCCCCACGACCCCTACGAGGGGAAGGTGGAGTTCAAGCTTAAAATCCAGAAGTAGAGGAGCCAGGCGGCTGGCCCCAGGTGCAGGGTGACCACAGACGCCGCGTCCAGCTACACCCGGCACCCGAGGCAGCTCCGCACCCGACAGGCCCCCGTGCGCCCAGCTCTCGGAACCAGAATCCTGTGAAACCTCCGTCACTTTTTAGGTAGAATTGTAGCCACGATAAAAACGCTGGGCTAACACGGTGACCCTAAGGCAGCAGCTGTGCAACTAACAAGACCCCAAAAGGACTCATCTCTTCCGCGCAGACATCACCTTTCCTGCTGTAATTTATTTTTTCTATACGTTAATATGAAGACCGGGAGTGCGTTGACATGAAACGTGACTTAGGATTTCATGCATTCTGGTTGCCGGCTTTAAAAAACACAATTCCTAAACTGTAAAAATCAAGTTTATTAAATTCACTCTTAATCTATGTAAAAGAGTCGCGTCTCTCCTGATGAGGGGGAAGAATTAACTAAAATTAATGAACCAAAAAACCTCTTCCTTTAACACTTTCAGTTGCAAGTCGGGGACATTACAAACCGGAGTGGGAGGGGCTGCCCCGAGAGCGCACAGTTCTGGGACGTAAGGGTGTCCCCACGCAGCGGAGCCCAAACCCCAGAGGTGACGTTCCTCGGAGCACAGTCTCCCCTCCAGAGCGGCGGGGGGTGGGGCGGTCTGCAGCCCCAGGCCATTCAGAAAACCCTGAAACGAGAACATTCTGTCCCAAGGACAAACCTGCTCTCACCTGTCGCCCACTTTTCACCCCACCCGGAGCTGGCAGCCCAGAGTCCTAACCCCACGGAAGAAGCCCCGCAGAGGCTCAGGGGACAGGGGACCCGCCGCCCAGCCCCCAAGGCCACCAGGGCCCAGGGTACGGTGTCTCTGCTCCGCGTTGCCGACCCCACCGGCAAAAACCCTGAGCCACCTGGGAAGTGCCACGTCAGGCCAGAGATCAGGCCGCCTCGGGGCTGTCACGACACACTGGAGGTCAGAGGCCCAGCCCAGAGATCAGGCCGCCTCGGGGCTGTCACGACACACTGGAGGTCAGAGGCCCAGCCACCCCAGCAGAGACACCGAGGCCTCGATGGGGCTGGGTGTGGGGCGCACGTCGCGGGGTCCGAGCACAGCAGGCTGTCTGCCTCGGGGTCCCTCCTCCGGCTGCCCTGGGAGGCCAAGGCTGCTGATTCCATTTCACAGGGAAGGAAACTGAGGCGCAGCAGCTGGAGGGGCTGCCCCCCCGCGGGGGGTGCAGGGGACAGGGAACCTCAGAGCCGGCCACCTGCCGACCACAAAGCGCCCCTTGGAAAGAAGTGCTAGAACCTTCCGTCAAGTTGCTGTCGAATACACGGAACCACCAGCACCTGGGGGAGGGGGGGCACAGGCTCTGGGGTCAGAGGTCAGAGGCCTAGGTTCGAGTCCGGACGTTCCTGTCTTGGGAGCTCGCTTACACGCCCCGGGGACCACTGCTGAGCCAACGCCCAGGGTCAGTCCTCGGCCCAAGTAGCCACAGGCCTCCTGGTTTGCAGAACCCCACTACTCACCAGCTTGTAAGACGTGAACTTGGGAATCGAACACCTCCCCTAGAGGTCACAGACCACACGGCAGGGAAGCGGGCGTGGAAGAACGCAGGCTGGACCCCTGACGGGTGATGCTCCGGGAAGACTGGGCCGCAGCTGAGCACCTACCAGGAAGAGCAGGAGAGGCGACGGTGCCAGAACCTCGTCCCCTGCCCAAGGCGCTCCCGCGGCAACGGAACCAGCAGACCCTCGGTCATCTGGGTCACCACCGCTGGAAGGTCGGTGTCGGGGGTCCCGTGCCCACGCCCGGGTGCCCAGCTTGGCCAGACCCGCCCGGGTGCCCTGGAGGAGGAGAGGCAGCAGGGGCACAGCCGCAGGGGACTCGGCCGGAGACGCGGGGCTGGCCGTGTCCTCACCGCACGGGCGCCGACACTGCCCCTGTCTCTCCAGCCACAGCCCTCAGGACACTTCAGCACGGGCGCCGACACTGCCCCTGTCTCTCCAGCCACAGCCCTCAGGACACTTCAGTCCGCCACAGTCAGGAAGAAAGGAGGAACCGCCACAGCCCTCAGGAGACACGACTCTGCCCGAGGCCGCAACCTTGTACCGCAACACTCACGGATGTCTTCGACCAACGTGAATAAAACACTGAGCTGCCCCATCTTACCTTACAATCTGACTCTTTTTCCGAAAGTCAAATCCATAAAATCTGTCTCGGCTTCTAGGATCCGGGAGAAAGGCAGGGAACACCCTCGGCCTGGCTCTCTCACCGTGGGCGTGTCCGCGAGGGCATCCAGCCTGCGTCCCTCCGCCCCCTGCTTCCCTGGGGCGCTTCGTGACCTTTCGGGGATGTGTGTGTTTGCAAAGGTCACGTTTCGTAAGGACTCACACATTAAAGGCCGTGGGTACGTTTGTTCTAAAAGCAAGGCAGAGCACAAACTCTCTCCCCACCACTGGCCGCGTCCCCGGGACCTCCTTCCTCGGCCCCGCCGCCGGGCAGCGGCAGGACAGGCTGGGGGCCTCGGCGGGTCCTGCGTGCACTGCTGGGCCTGGACCCTCTCCTCCCTCCAGAGAACGGCCCGGCTGACGGGAGAAAATGAGCTCCAGACAGCAATCCCGAATCAGAGGGACACACGACTTGTTTAAAATGCCCATGCGCACTTTATTAATAAAAACTAACAGTGCCAAGTTAAACAAGTCAAACAATTTAAGTCTCTTTATTCCACAAAATATTACAGAAAAGTCTGTTTGTGTTCCGATAGAAAGACAAGTATTTTAGAACAGGCAGCTAACAGCAACTGTGCAGTTAATGGTTCTTGGTAAATACGTTTTAAAAGAGACTACTGCCTGTCCTGAAATTCCTTTTTCTTTTTATAAAAAAAGAACTATTAAAAATGATTGACAAATTTTGAGTTAAAAAACTGTTAAAACATTCTCTATATTTAATTTCAACTTTATAATAGATTACAGGAAGATGCTTACGAAACAAATACAACATTTGTTTCAGTACATGTCTTTAAATGACAGACTTAGAAGTATGTAAACAACTATATAATAAAAGTTCCCAAACGCTGCCTGTAAGAAATCAGGCACATTTTACCATAAGCATTAAACCACTCCGAGCTCTCAGACAGTCTCCAAAGCTGCACCAGCGTGGCAGTAAACTCCTACCAAACCAAACACACAGAAACGAAGAAAGAGCTTCGCAATTCATCGGCTGCAACACAGAACAAAACCCAAGTAGAAACCCGATGGAGTCACGCAGTCAATATAATTTAAGGGAAATAAGGTCGTAATAAGACGTCGAGAGGCAGTGCCTCGCCATCTGCCGGTTCCGTGGTGCCTCCCCCTCAGCGGCTGCCTCGGGCCCGCCGGGCAGCAGGGCCTGTATCTCCCTCGGCGCGGACGGAGCGCAACGTCTCCAGCAAACTCGGCAAGAACTGTGAAGGGGCGAAATGAACTCTGAATTTAAAAAACAGCAAACGAAAACACAAAATCCAGAAGAGTAAAGAGAGGCCGTGCGTCGGCACCAGACAGCGCAGCTCGTCAGGACCCCGCAGAGGACGGCGCGTTGCGTATCGGTGGCGCGTGCCGAGCCCGGCGGCTCAGCGAGCTCTTCTTGGGAGGAGGGCAAAGGAAACAGAAAGACCCACGTTCACAGCAGTTCTCCTCCCCAGACGTGTCCCCGGAGCCGGCGGGGCTCAGTCCTCCCCCTCATTCTCGTTGAGGTCCTCGTCCTCGTCGTCGTCCTCCCCAGCGTACGACACGGGGGTCTCCACCCGGGACCCGCTGTACTGCGACCCGCTGGAGCTCGTGGCCAGCGCCCCGTCCGCGCCGTTGGCCAGGTCACTGCAAGGACAGGAGGTGTCAGTGGCGGCGTCTGCGGCGCCAGAGACGGGCCGGCATCCCCGGGAGGTCCGGGTGTTCTCAACTACACGAACAGAAACGGCAAGCCTTACCCACGTGCAGCACAGAACCCAGCGCCCCCGAGGCTGACGCCACCCGTCACGCCCCCTTCACCCATCACCACTGGACGAGGGGCTCCGGCAGGGCCCCAGCACTGAGTCCTCCCCATTTATCATCATGTCGGAAGCGAGACTCGGGCACACCAACCGGAAAAGCCCCGAGACTCTCCTCCCAGGCCTCCGCCTGTGACTTCCCTGACCTCCCTGAAGGCTGGGAGCTGGGGAGTAAAGGGGCACCCCGTGAGCGTGTGCTGGCGTGTGCGTGTGTCCGCTGTGGAAACGCCACGCCAGGCCCCACCCTCAGCTCCTCTGGCGTCCGGGCTGAGCCAGGAAGCTGGGGGTGACGGGCGCGTCTTACTGCAGCCTGCGCCTCCAGGACGGCCCCAAGGACACATGGCTCTTGCAGGTTTTATTCTTTGGAATGCCGGCCCCGGGGGTGGGCCCAGGCGGGGACCACGGCGGGGACCCTGGGCTCTAGGGGCTGGGCCCCTGGGGTGGGCCCAGGCCGGGGGGTGGTGCTAGTATCTGAGGTCGAGGGCACAACCCAGTGCCCCACAAGGCACGGGCAGCATGCACAGCAAAGGGTGGTCCGGCCCAAAATGCCAACAGGCCCGCAGGCGAGACCCTGGCCTACAACGGAGGGGCTTCAGGAGCCAGAATCCTGGGCAAAGACCCCCGGCTTCAGCCACCGCCCGCGTCCCAGCACAGCGCACACGAGACGCGAAGGGTCAGCTGTGGTCAGTTACGGTCCCAGGGCACCAACGGGAGATGGCCACGCCCACCACGAGGGGAGGGAAGGCGACGTTTCTTCTGAGCTACAACTTGCTCAGGCACCGTCCCAAGTCATTCAGTGTCTTCATGTCTGAGCTGAACAGCAAGGGAAGGCCCCGAGGGGACCCCGACCTAGAGCTACAACTTGACACAGGTCATCCAGGCTCCAGACTCGGAGGAGGCCTGTCTCCACGCAGAGACACAGCGGCACCCCCGGGGGGGCCTCACAGCATCCTCTCTGCGCCCAAACTGCGGCCTTCAACTGCTCTCCACAAAACGGAGGAGCTTACTTGGTAAACCGTGAGTCTGTTTAAAGATAACAGGACATGAAAGGGTCAGAACCACCCTGGAAACGCGGCCGTGATACACTTGGATCAGACGACACGGGGCAGGGGAGGGTGATGACTGAGTAAAAGGGTTCTTGTCCCGCCACGCGGGTCAGGACCCTGAGAGGCCTGTGGCACCACAGAAAGCCCACAGGGCAGAGCTGCACAGATTCCTAACGTTAAAGGTGTTTTCCCGTTATCAGAAAACCACACGCATGTATCTTGATACCTCTCACTGGTATTTACTGACGCTGCTCTTGGACAAAGTAATCCCACATCTGGGAAAGCCAGCCTGGAGGCCAAGCCAGGAAGAGTGGAAAACTGAGCCATCAGGCGGCTCGTTGTCGCTTTTCTTGTAACTGGGAACCACCTAAACGTTCAACCAGAGGGCAGCTCAACGCACAGAACGGGCCTTCGTAAGAACAGCGCGTCCACCACTAAGGTCAGCTTCTCTTCTGAGATGGCAATGGCTTTGCTTCCCTCTTTAGAAAACCTGATGTGAGCCTCTGAAGTTTAATCAATAAAAAGAATTTCTGCAAGAGGAACGTTTAGGAAACACCCAAATTCCACCTCTTGGTATAACCAGTGTTCAGATGTTACAGACTGGGCTACACACACAGCGGTAGATTCAGAGTTAAAAACGGAACCTCAGTCCAAATCCAAACAGGTGCAGACACCCTGGGGCCTCCCTCAGCCCCGGAGGTCGACACAGACCCCACGGGCACTGGGGCCCTCGCGGGGCGACCCCGCCCCTCCCTCAGGGCCGCACTGTTGCCGGGCCAGCGCTGCACGGGGACCAGAGGACACGGTGCCCGCAGAGCCCCCTCGAAGGCGTGCACACGTGACTTATTAGTCAATTCCATTTTGTTGGACCTACACTCTGCTGATTTCACTTATACTTTAGGAACATTTATTGATGTTTAGAATTGATATAAATATGTATGACACATAATACTACATAAAAAATAAAACCACTGTTTTGTCAATACCTAACGTTGGTATTACTTTACATTTATCTTCAAAAAACTAAGACAAACCCTGAGGTCTGACACTTCTGCTCTGTGGGACTGCTAGGTCAAAAGTCAAATACACATTGATTTAAATGATAGAACTCCTTCGATAATATCAAATACACTCAATACACGGTAACGTGAAAAAAAGGAACCTTATGTGCGTATTGTGACTTCAAGTGTATTAAAAAGGAAAAGAAGAGATGGAGAAACGGCCTCTGTCACTCAGGCTGCGGCCGTGGGGTTCAGGGGGCTCTGCCCACACTTCACTGAAGTACTTTTCAAAAAAATAAGAGCTGTGTACTACTTTTAACCTTTAGAGGAAAGAAACCAATCAGAAAAAGCAAATCTCCTTTGCACAAAGGACGAGCTCTGAGTGACTCTCGGGGGGCATCCGGAGTGGGGGGAGGTCTGCCCTGCTCTGGGCGCCCCGACTCCGGGCGTCCCGCTGCCAGGTGACAGTGGCCCCACCACCCCCAGGCCCCGCCGGGGATGGCAGTTACCTGGCAGAGAGCCTCGTGCCGTTGGCAGTTGAAACAGCCGACGTGACAAAGACACCGCCGAGCGATCCCTGAGCCATTTCTGGAAAGAGAAAGAAAAGAAAGCAAATTTCACAAAGCAGAGACCGCAGGAAACAGGCCCACGAGCTGAGACGGGACGGCTCTCCAGGCGAGGCCCCTCGGGCCGCCCAGTGCCATGCCCGCTACCAGCCAGAAGGCAGCCCGCTCGCTGGGCCCGGCCATCGGACCAAGCCTCGCGAAGACAGCACGGAAGTCCTCCCTTTACTTCTCTGAATCGGCGCGGCCACCGACGATGCCACCACTGTGCCACGGGAGGGCAACCGCCACCACAGCGCAGAGGCGGGACCCAAGGGGAGGAAGGACCTACGTCGACCCCCGTCCTGGACGCAGCTGTATCGCCAAGAACGGGGGCCGTGGGGAGGGCAGCGGGGGTCCCGCAGGGCAGCTGCTGCATCCAGAGGAGGTGGAGGCGCCCCCACGGGACGCTCTGAGGCCAGACGCCCACTTATTCTGGGCCACTTGGGAGCGCTCGGGGGTAATCCACACCAGAGGCGCAGGGGCAGCGTCTCCTCTCTCACCGCAAAGCCCTTCCCCTTGGCGGCTGGGACCCCCCAGCTCAGCCAACGAGCCGGCAGAACGGACGCCGGGGACCCAGGAGGCTCCCCACACCTGCCGTCGGGGGCAGGCCCAGGGCTGCCGAGACGACGCTTTTCTCGGTCACTCTGCTGCAGTGACTAAGCCACTCCCTGGGGTCGGGTCCACGCCTGCCATGCTCCTCACAGACCTGGGGCCCTACCTGGAAGGTGAGATCCTGACGTAACGCCTGCACCGTATGAACCACACGGCTCGGCCTTGTCGCCACCCCCCCGCCCCCCTGTCCCGAGGGGCCACGGCCCCGCCAGATGGCGTCCTGCTGCTGCCGCACCGGCACCCCACAGCCCGCCACCGTCCCACGTCCCACGTCCCATCTGTCTCTGCTCTGGGCACCGGGCGCGAGCCAACCCCAGCGGAGGGGGCGGGCGTCCCGTCCAGGACGGAGCGGACCTGTCACGTAGGGTTCCAGCGCCTTCGGCACCAAACTTCTCGCCACCTTCAGGTCGTCGGCGGAGCAACTCCCGGACTCCAGCCCGCAGGCCATCCCCATGCGCTTCAGCACCTCGATGTCATCGTGGATTTCAAACGTGTTGTCGAAATTAAACAGGTACTCAAACCTAGAGGAGAAAGTCACCGTCAGAAGAGCGCCGTCTCCACGACAGAGTTGGACACCTGGCTCGGGGGCCCCGAGCGGGACACCCCACTCACCCCAAACCTCCCTCAGCCACACAACCCACCACCTCAGCGCCAGCAACCAGGGAGCGCGGGCGGCACCTACGCAGCCCGGGGCTGCCGGCCGCCCCAGGACGTCCCGGGCTGGGCCCTGAGCACCGCCTGCTGCCCTGACAACACCCCTCCTTCCCGAGGAGCCGCACACTCAGGGAAGGGAGGAGGACACCTGCAAGGTAATGACGCTGAAAAGATCGCACTTGGTGGCTACAAGCTAGACCCGCAGCAAATCAACCAGATGGGCCACCTTCTCTCTGCCCCCGCCCCCCGACCAGGCGTCTTCACGCGGCCAAGGCCCCTCCCACCACGACCTACTTGTCGTTGGAAATGCTGCAGTCGATGACCGTCTTCTTGCTGGTGTTCACGATGATGAAAGGCAGGTGGATGACGGAGTTGGCGGGGGGCGGCCGGCTGGCCTGCTGCTCCGCCTGGCGGTTCCTCTGCACCAGGTTCTTAAAGGCGATTTGCTAAAAAGATGCACGATTGACGCGCACCCACACCTGCTGCCACCGGCCACCTAACCCTCCCTGGGCGTCCTCAGCGGCCCTGCCCGGCACCCCCTCAGAGACCAGAGCAAACACGCGGAGGGGGGCCGACGCCAGCAAACGGCAATCCCACTGCCCCCACGGCAGGCGCTGCGTTACCTGCAGGATAAGCTCCTGGAGCTGCGACTGTTTCTGCTTTATCCTTTCCAGTCTTCTCTGTCTCTCCACCTTCAAAGACAAGCCATCGGCATGAGACATCATCACAACTGGTTTTCACAGCATATTTTAAAATCCAAGGCAACACAGGGTCACTGAGGAAAGGTCCTCGCCGAAGACGTGTGCCCTGGGCCTGACGGTGGGGCAACAGAAGAACCTAGAATGTGGCAGACGCTGCGGGCACAGGCCAGTTTCTCTTAACCTCAAAACTACACAAGCTTCTTCCATCTTCTCGTCTTCTGGACACGGCTATGGTGTCTTTTTGAAAACCCCACAAACTGGGATGCAGCGTTCACCCACACTGGGGGAAACCGCCCCCGGACCGGGCCGACTGCCCTGCCACCAGTGTCCGCGGCCCCAGACGGCCGGAGGGTCACCGTCAAGTGGGAAAGCAGGGACGTGATCAGGGGCTTCAGGACGCGGGGAGACCTGCCCCCCACCGCCGCCCAAGACACTCAGCAGGCGCCAGTGGTGCAGACGACCGACGCCTGCTAGGAACACGCGGCGGACGCAGGGCTGGAGGTACCTCTAGGTTCTGACACTCCTGGGCGGAGTTGGTGGGCAGACCGATCCACTTGATCTCCTTCTTCTCCTTGGAGATGATGTTCATGGCCATCAGCACGTTCAGGGCGTCGTAGACCCGCCGTCTGATGTTCTTCTGGTCGTAAGCCTGGCAGAGACAGAGGGAGATCTCCAGACAGCCCAAAACCCGAGCACACTCGAGGCTGGGCACCGTCCGCAGCCCCCGTGAGGCAGCCCCCCGCACGGCCCCGCTCGGCCCGCCAGCCCAGGCAGGGGGCGTCGCCACGGGGAGGCGGCCGACACACGGGGCCGGAGCCGGTGCGCGCTGTGGAAGCGCCGGGGACGCGGGGGCATCACCACACAAGCGGGCCGGGAGACCTTTGGAAGTGCTTTCAGAGCTTCTCTGCATGTCTGAGGCCATCTGAGACACAGACAGAGGGCCGGGGTGTCCCGCCCCGCCAGCCTCGCGGCCCTGCCAGCCCCGCCGCGCACACGCTCACCGACTCGTTCGGTAAGATGTGGTTGTCCGCGGCGCTGAACTCTGCCACCAGCTCGTCTGCCACCTCGTTGTAGGACGTGGTCCCCTTCCGCTGCACCTTCTCGCAGACCTTCATGGAGAAATGCCTCAGCCCCTTGCCGTTCTTCTCCCCTTTCCTGCTACGCTTCCTTCAAAGACACAACAGGAGAGCAGTGGCCTCAGCACACAGCGCCAGCCCAGGATCCAGACCCGCCTCCTAGGACCGGCGGGCGCCTCGAGGGGTCCCGCGGGCTGCGCTCAGCAGAGCAGGGACGGGAGCCTGGCTCCGTCTCCCCGTCCAGGGACCCCCTCCTTCCTTTAAAGGCTGGAGAACAAACTTAAGTGGCCGGACCTTACACGTGTATCTTCAGCTCTCGGGAAAAGTGGGGCACGTGACCCAAAGGGCAGACCCCAGGACACGTCCGATGTGTATCGGGACGCCAGACAACGCTGCTTCTTAAAAAGATGTCGACCGACATCAGGGGTTATGGAAGTTCTGCTGCACATACAGGAATCTGGGGGCAAACGTGAGCCAGTGCAGACACCCTGATGGCCACGTGGCCGCCGGCGCCCAGCGCTGAGGCTGGAGCGCTTCCCCTCGGCGGGGAGCCCCAGCGTCCGACCTTCCTGAGTCGCCACAGCGAGGAAACGGTCGCCCCAAGTTTCCAACTGACGAGTTGCGGGAGCTGATGATTTTTGCTTTAGAACCAAAAATACAGACACGATTCTACATCTTTGCTTTTGTTTGCTCTTAGGGAAAGTTGCACAGCTGACCTCCGAGTAAAGTCGCTTTCACATCGCTTTGCTTTTGGAGGAAAGGAACAGGGTGGTGTGGCCGTCACACAGGGCTGTCCCCACGGCCACATTTAGCTGTTTAGGAGAAGCTGCTGCGAAACCCGCCACGTTTATTGGGGTTCGAGAAACGGTACTTTCTGGTACAGACAGCGCAAAGTGTGAAAGTTACCGCTGCGTTGAGAAGCCAGAGCCCACCCCCAAAACCGCAGTGGAGTCACCACCCCCAAAACCGCAGGGCGGCGCGGTCCACGCGTCTACTCCGGGCACGCGCTGGCCAGGGCCCGATCCTCTGGCGTGCTGGTCGGCCACGTAGCCAGAGGCTGGGGGGTAAATTCTAGGCAAGTGCTCACCCGGCAGACCAAGGTGAGGGGTCTGAAGACTGGTTCTGGGAGACAAAGTGGGTGTTAGGGGTGTGTGGGCTTCCTACCACGATAGTGTTGGGCGCTGCAGGTCTCTGAGGCGTACCAATTACCTACAGTCAGAAGAGACAATTCAAAACAGTCAGAATCTCCTCCACACGATGCTGCCGCTTCATCACTCTCGTTACCTACAGCCGCCGCCGAGCTCTATTAACCACAAAGGTCAGAGAACAGTCACGTGGGCACCCAACGGGGACACCTGGAGCCCTGGGCAGCGGGGGACGCCTGGCGGCCTGGCCGGGCCTGGAGACGACTCCGAGGGGGACTCCCACGTTCCTCTTTTACTTCCTTTCCTTTCAGTGACACGAGACAGGATAAAACGCTATGCTTCAGCGGTGCTAAAATGAGCCCCCAAATGAAGAAAAAAAGGAACGCAGGGCTAGCGAGGCTTGCCAAGCGGGGAGCCCCGGGCACCCCAGACAGCACGGGGCGGAGGAGAGGCCATGGCACCGGGGCCGCCCCCGACATCCACACACCCGTCCCTGCACAGAAGGCGTCTTCTGACACCAAAGGCTCAGAACTCTGGTCCCATCCGTCGACAGTCACACATTACGGGGACACGGGGACACTGCCTCGTCCAGCCACGTAAAATCCTAGCTTCCCAAAGAGCTCGTGCCCGACCCAGGAAACCACTCGAAGCACCGCTTCCTGGTGACTGCACGGGGATGGCGCCGAACGTGTCAGCACTGGTCCCCAGCACTGGGCGCGTGGAGAGCAGGCCGTGTCCGGGCTATTTTAAGCTGGACACTCCCGCTAGTCCGCTGCTTAGTGGGATAAGGGCTACCTGCCGTGGCCCTGGGACAGCTGACCTGGCACGTTGCAAATTATCCCTAAGCCCAGGTCACCTGTCAATGTTAATGATCTGCAAAAGCCACAGAAAGGAGAACAGCTCAGCTGAACTGCGTTCTTTTAATTCACGCTCCCAGTGACTGAGGCATCGTCACCGTGTTTTTCAAACTGCAGGTCACTCTCATCCCAAAGACATGCGATCAAATAGCTAGCGTTCTGGAAAGTGAGGCAGGATGGAAACGAGGGTGAAGCCCCAGAGGCGAGGGCCCCGGGTCTCGGCGGGAGGCGCGCAGCCAGAGCCTGTGGCCACTGGCTCGGGAACCTTGAGACCCGTCCCTCTCAGCACTCCGCCCGCTACGTCCTCAGGAGAGCAGGCTCGGGACGCCGGCCCAGCCCTGCGTGGCCGGCAGAGGCCAGGCTGCTGCCGCTGCCCCCAAAAGGGGTGCCCAGCCTCGGTGTCACTGCCCCACCGGACACAAGGGCCCACTCCACCGTCCACCCCTAAGGACACCTCCCGTGGGTTCCACTGTTCTGCAAGGAGAACAGAGCACCAGGCACACAGCAGGGCCCAACAGGTGCTCACTGCAAGGGCAGCCTCCTTCGACAACAGGACAGGTGAGCGGGGAGCGCACCCTGGGCCGGCGGGCCACTGCCCAGAGCCCCGCGGAGGACACCACAGGTTGTGTCCCCTCACTCCCCTATTTTCACTATTTTCCATGGACTTCCCTCCTGTGGGAACCTGCCAGCTCTTCTGCTTTTAGCCCTGTGTCTGTAGAGATGGACAGGCATCTGTGGCGGGCCAGCTTTAACTCTGAGAACGGGCATTCTGGGAAGAACACATTTCCACAACTAGCTGGGCTCCGAGACGGCTTGGGGCAAGTCAGCAGTGGAACTTCAGGTGGATAAGCTGCAGGTCGGAAAGGCACCACCAGAAAACTCTTCACGTTAGCTTCCTCCCAACTATTTAAACTGGTACTAATGACAGAACTGTTGCTATAATCACCAAGCTATTCTCAGGCGTGACTCTGCTATAACGTAACGCACAGTACCTATAAAATAAAATGATGTGGATTATAACTTCTATCAAAAGGACATTTATTGGATATCTGTGACGTGCCCAGCAAGGCCTAGGACTCCCACACACCACGGATCTGAAAAATCACAGCAATGCTGCTGAGCAAACGTGGTCCCAGCTCCCTGACGGGGGAGGCCACACCGCTGCCCGGGGCCGCCTGGCGGGGCGGTGGGCGGTGAACGCCCCTCCTCGCACGGCCCCGTGGAGCCCTGAGGCCCGTCGGGAAGGGAGCCGCCAAACCCCACAGGTGGGAGCTGACGGGCCGGTGGGAGTACTTGGAGGAGAGGCGCCTGGCACAGTCCCAGGAGCGCAGGCCCGCCTCTGACCCCCTCCCATCGGCCAGGATGGGCAGGGAAGCCCCCGCCCTGCAGCACCTGACGGCCGGCAGAGCCCTGAGGCCGCCGTGAGGCCCGCACGGACACCAGTCTCGAGTCCCGGGCCGGCAATCGGCCCGCCCTGAGGAGGGCCCAGGCCCGGGAGCGGCCAGCCCGCACCAGCTCGGGCCCAAGAGCACGCGTCACCCCAGGAAGCACCATCAGGGCAGACGCGGGACCAGCGTGGCCGGCGGGGAAGCTGCCCTGGCCTGGCCGGGTTCCGCCGTCCAGCGGCACACACAGGAAGGCCCAAGCCGGGGGAGGACACACGGCACTGGCCACGTGCTCCTGAAACCTGCGGGCCCAGGAAGGGAAGCCACAGGGCCAACCGTGCACCACCCTCCCGGCCTTACCACTTGCTGAGCGATGTTGACATTGGACTGTCCGAACGTTTTTGGCAAGAGCTGCTTCCCAAGCGTGTTTACTGTGGAGGGATGAACGGCCACTAAGGACACCACACCTGCAACGCAAGGAGACCAGAGGTCACGCCCTTCCTGAACTGAGGCTCCAAGTGCCAGTGTCAGGGGGAAGATGCCCCTTGGGAGACAGCCTGACTGCCCCCGACCGTGTTAGACCCGCGGTCCGCCGCGAGCCGCTACGAAGCCGATGCCCAAATCTGAGGGGGCTGCACCCACGCTGCCACTCTCCCTACGACGACCCCTACCCGCCCCTGTGCCCTCGCGTCCAGGGATCGGGGGCTCCGGGGCACCCAGGCCGTCACCAACCTACCCGACCCCTGTGGGCTGTCTGCCCACCGACAGAATGCTCTGCTGGGACCACAGGCCCCGAAGCTAAACAGCTCTTCAAGTCTGCAATTCTAAGACAATTACAGAACTTCACAGTTGGAACTAACTCATATTCCAACACCTCTCTGTGTGTTGGCAACCTGGCGTAGAAATCTAACGATCTGCTTTTCCTCGAGAAGTAGAATCCGCTTCTGTTTCCAGGAGGAGTGACTCGTGAGGAGCTGCCACCTCTTTAACAGTCAGATAACCTAACACAGAGCTGGGGAAACACCTCAGGGGGGACGGAAACTTTCCTCCCCTCAGCACGAGCCCGCTGAGAGCGCTGTGTGCCCACACCAGCCTCGGTCCCAGGGATACAACGGTGAACCCCTTGCCCCGCCGACACCAGAGGGCACGCGTGCCCGGGGAAACCGGCAGGCGGGCCCGGGGGCACGAGCGTCCTGGAAGGGCCGGGACGTCTCAGGTGAGAAGACATGGATTTCCAGCCCCACTGGAGGGACGGAGAAGCCCCGTGTGGACAGGACCCCCCGGTTCCCTAAAGCACACGGGCTCCGGGCCCCCAGGGTGGGTGGCGGGGGTTCTACAGGCAGGGAGCCTTGCACCAGGCTGCCACCGGAGGGCGTTTTCCTTCACTTCCACCAGGTTCAGCAAGAGGGAGAGACACGGCCTTCCGTCTGGCCTGGTCCGAGGTCTCATTTTTGAACTCTTTACAATCCATGCATTTTAAATACACTTCTTCAAATTCCAGTAAACAATGAATTCTGATGCTACGTACGAACAATGAATCATTTCTATTAACCTAAGTTGACGAAGACAGATATGCATCCTTCAACTGCCTAAATATTAATATTTTTACCAATCAACACCAAAACAATTTAAACTATTGGCTGTAAGCAAAATAGGTTTATCTGCTTTGAGTTTTTTATATTCCTCTAAAAATAGAGATCTGTATCTTAACAAAAACAAATATTTAAAAAATTGTTTTGGATATGAGAAACATTTTTTAAAAGACACAAAATTATTCTGTTTTGCACTGAGAGATTTAAAATACACTTAGGCAATTAAACATACCACGTTCAGATTTACATACAGATAAGTAACTAGGAAGTTTAAAAATACGGAATTGGTTATTTTCACTAAAAAGAATAACTTTTTTTTCAATTTGCAAATGATTCCGTTTTCAACCACCCGTGAGCGCGGAAGCTCGCCGGGTCAAAGCCCACAGCAGCTGTCCGGCACGGCTCCTGGCGTCGGCCTTTAAAGCCATTTGTCCGTCGTTATGCGGAGGCCACATCCACGGAGGGCTGCGTGGCCACCTCGCCGCCGGTCTGCAGGTCCGGCTGCGACACCCAGCCACTACCCGGGCTCTCGCCTTTGCCCAGCTCGGGGCGGGGAGAACTCGGGGGTGGACCGGGCCAGCCCCTCCTCACCTGCACCCATGCCGCCTGTCCCACCCCGGGGATCTTCCCCTTGCGTGTACGCTGCAAATACAAGTAATAACTTTGCAGGCAGCCTTAGCGCCAGTACACAGCACGCACAGAATCACGAATGCCATTTCACTGTCTCTGCCGAAAAGCTCCCCACTCCGCCCGGCCAGCAGCTACCGCGCTCAGAGCGTTCACTGCGTCTTCCACGCTTCCCACACATGCCCACGCATCCACGGACAATGTGAGTGCTGTTTGCGGGCCTTTACATCTAGAAGGTAGTACGTACTGTACGCATTCTGCAACTCTGATTCTGATGTTTTTGAAACTGACCCACAGAGAGATCTAGCTGACTTCCTCTAAGGCTGGGCCGATTCCATTTTAATATCAGGTGTAACTACACAAACATACAATGTAATATCTACACGTTCCCGGTGCCCCTTCTCCAAGGGAACCTGGGTCCCAGGTGACCTTCTGCGTCACGGGATTCAGCCCAGCGCTGGCCTGCGGCTGTTCTGCCGGCACGGGTACGCGCACGCACGCACCCCAGCACCCTCTCCCAGGTTTCTGACAACTGTTGACTCAGTTGAGATTGGCTACTTTTGGTCAACGTCGGGCATGGAATGGTATTCCGCTTTTGGTTTAATCTGGCCAGAGCAATCAGAATGCTTTACACGTTTTCCTGATAAACGTGCCACACACAACCCATTTATGGGGGCGGGGGCGTAACATCTCAGCCACAGGGAGGTTAAATTATAACACAAGCTAGGAATCTGCTCCCTAGAAATAACACCGCTTTAACCATAAAACGTACTACAAAGCCTTTCTTAAGGGAACTACCAAACAAAGTATTTTCAAATATAACATTATGAACCAGAGAATTCCTTTCAAAAAAGCGAGTTAAGAATATATACTGTCTGACCTGTTATAACCATTAACAGAAAAAGGATTCTAAAATTATTACATAGGTTTATCATTAGTAACCATATCATTAATATCCAGAGGTTTTAAGATACTTTAAAGTATGAAAACGTGAGGTTTAGTGTTTTCTTGAGAATAATTTTAAGCAAACGTTTAAAAATTTCCAGAACCTAATGTTTGAAGAGTTACTATTTGCCTGCCATGCTACAAATACCCTGTGGGCTAACGTGGCCAAAAGGGTCAGGGCAAGGCGGCCACTCGCACGCTGGGTCTTCCCAGCCCCGCCAGCCGCTGGCCTCACTGGCACTGGAAGAGCCCGGCGGCTTCCTTGGTTCTCAGGCATCAGCGGGAGCTGCCCTCCTGGGCCATTACAGCGGCCACACCTGCCCACGTGGACACACCACTCACGGGCAGGCCCTGCGGGAGCTCCCGCATAGATCAAGGGGCAGCATTCACGGGCCTGGGGCGCCCTCTGGCCGTCTTGGCGCCCTGACCCCGGCCACTCCTGGGCGACTCCCCACCACGTCCTGGGGAGCAGCCTTCTACCTCCCCGAGAACCATCCCCACCTGGAACGTCCTCTGAGCCCCCGCCCTGCCCCAGGGGGCCACAACGGGGAGGGGCACCTCGTCCTCCTACAACAGGCCTCCCAGCAATACCGGAAGCTGAGTTCACCCTGCGGGTGTGTGTCTGGAGGGTAGGTTCCGAGTCTCAAGAATCGTCAAGTGACACCAAGCCTCCAGCCGCACGTCACTACTAAGTTCTCGCCTCTGCTGCCCGAGAAGCCCACCCTCAGGCTGAGGGACAGAGTGACCCGGAGTGACCCGCGTCCCCAGAGGACGCCCCTCACCAGTGAGAGGAGGACCCGCCCTGGGAAACAGCACGTCCCGGGAGTGGAAGATGGTGGCCTACGCGCACCTGGTACTCAGGAGCCCAGAGCTGCCATCGGGCCACAAAAGGTGGCACCAGATGTTGCCGGGAGAGGACAACACAGGTCCCAGGACACCACGTGCATGGACACCAGGTGTCAGACGCTCCCGAGGAAACGTGCACTTAAACGCACGTTTACGTCTTCAACTGCACCCTTGGGTACGATCAGCGCTTTTTTTCAGTGAACACGTATTATCTGTTTGATGAAAACTTTCCAATTTGAAAGGCAACAGCAAGCATGCCGAAGGCAGACAGAGATCAGAGGAAGGAAGGCCCTGCAGCTGCGGCCCCGCACGGCACGGCCTGGTCCACCAGGCATCACAGGCCAGCACCTCGAGGTGGGCGTCCCTCTGACCCAGCAAATCCACAGCTGGGAGACCGGCTCAAACACACCCACTAGCAGGCGTCCATCCCGTGTCCCTACAGGAAGGAAACTGCAAAGCTTGGGGCCCCTGGGAAGAGGGCCCGCAACGCCCCGCCCCACCCCCTCCCCTCAATCCCAAGGGTGCAGACAGACGTCGAGGCTCATTCAGGACACAGCGCGGACGAGGAGACGCCGCTCTCTCACGGGGGCACCGCGCACCCGCAGGCTTGAGGTGGGCTTCACGGGCATCAGCGTGGCTGCCCTGAGGCGGAAGGAGTATCCGTGCCCTGTGCTGTGTTCTCTTCCTCACACTTTTCCCGAATCTCTGCATATAGCACACAACTTACTAACCAAAATAAACTGCGGCGCTGACCCCGGTCCTTCGGGGGCTCCAGGCAGGCAGCTCCCCAAGTGGGGCTCCCACCGCTGACTGAGGTCTTCACGTCAGGGCACTCACACCCACCCCACACTAGACACACTTATCCAGAGACGTGCCTTCCCGAGACGGGCGCCCTTACCTTTTCCAGGACTAAGGTTCTGGTCGATGAAGACCTTGAGTTCCCCGTTGGCTTCAATTAGACCGGCCTGTGGGGGCAACGACAACACAGTGAGCAGGCGTGGGGAGCGCGGCAGTCCATCCAGCAACCCGCCGCTCGCACACCTCGCCGTCCCCACGCAGCCGCGAGGCCCGGGGGCACGTGCTGGCTCACCCACCGTGATCGGCTCTCAGCAGCGGGAAAAGGATCCTGTCAGCCTCTGAATCTCAGCCTTTGGGACACCGTGCAACACTTCCCTTAGTTATCAACTAAGTCACATGGCATTTCACATTTGGGATCAGCGATGCGTAACCACGGGTGGGCCACCGGGAAAGCAAACTGGTGCTCTGGCCTGAGAACAGCACCTTTGGTTCCGTCAGCGTGCCGGACACCGCGCTCCCAGCATCAGGACAGACCTCTGTGCATGGGGGGCGTGGGCCTGGGGCCCGGGGCACGTCCGTCCCCGCCCTTCACGGCCACGGGATGCACCCAACACCCCCCAGCGCCCCCCTCGTCCCAGGGCGACCAGAGGGGCACAGGGCGGCACCTCACGGTCAAGCGTGTTTGGGGCACCAGCACGATGGGCCGCTTGAACGAAAGAAGCGTGTGCCCGACACGTGCGACTACGGAGGGCTCGGAGCACCGCCCGAACTGTCATGGTGACAGCCTCGGGTGAGACACGCTGGGGACCCGGACCTCCACAGACCAGCCACGGTACCGCCCTGCCCGCCCGCGTCAGGCCGTGTGGCGGCAGCCTCCCCACGTCTGGGAACCGCCAGCGTTTCTCTGCTCCGCCAAGCGCCAGGAGGGGCACCTGCAGCCACACCCTGGACCCAGCGGCTCTGCTCGGAGCGGGGCCCGGATCCAGCCCTCCCGACCGGACCTGGCCGCCAGACACGGATATGTGCGTATGTGCACATACAGATGCACACAGACACGCATGCACGTAAACACACACACACCCCAACGCACACCACACGCTCACACGTCCACACACACGCTCACACGCCCACATACACAGCAACGCACACCTCGCACGTGCCCGCAACAACCAGGTGTGAAAACAAAAGCTATGGAGACCCTGCCCAGCGGCCCCGAGACCGGCCGTGGAGAAGCCCACCTCAGCCCTGCACCGAGGTGGGGCTGGGCGGGCACGTCCGTGAGGTGCTCAAATGCACGCACATCCCCCACGGGTAGACGGGGGAGCCCCCCGACCTGCTGAGGCCCCAGACAAAGGCAGGCCCCACGGGGGAGGGGCCACCCACAAGCTGAGCCCAGCAACGCCCTGTAGCCGTTTCCTGACCCCCCAAGAAAACGAGGGGGAGGACCAAGTGCCTGACCACCAGGACCGCCGCGGATCACGGCTGGGGAGCCCGCATCTCACGGGTCCCAGAAACGCCCCAGTAATGCAGGCTCGGAGCCCCAGAGCCCCAGAGCGAAGACCCGCCAGGGCCAGGAAGGGCCGTATAAGGACGCGCACCTGGAAGAGGCGACGAGAGAGGCTCGTCCCCCTCGCCTGGACGGCAGCAGCGGGCAGGGGGCCCCAGGCCCCCCGCCCTTCCCTCCGGCTTCCGTGTTCCCCGTCCTGCTCCCCCAGAGCTGACTCCGCGTGAACGCTGCAGCCACAGAGCAGAGACCCGATGCGGACATGCCAGCTGGCGGTCAAGGAGGTCTGCCTGCCCCCATGACGAGGCCAGTGCCCGCAGGGCGCAGGGGCGGCCCGCCCTGGGGACCAGCGTCCCCCGCGCCGAACAATGCCGCTGCCCCCGTCGGCCAGGGCCCCGATGCCCCCGGCCTGCTCGGTTCTCACGCTTGGCCCGCAGCGACGTGACCCACGATAGCTCGGCAGCTCACGCCCAGGAAGTCCTGCGTTGGGGCGCTCGCCCCCCACCCCGGAAGCAGGGCCCACCCTCCGTTCCTCGGCCGCAGGCTCTCCGCAACAGCTGCCCGGCCAGAGCCGACGGGCATGGCCCATCCTGCAAACTGCTGAGGGTGGGGCAAAGGGCCACCCTTCTCTGCCAGCCCCAGCCTCCCACCTAAGCCAGGGGAACTTGGACCAGGAAACGTAGGAGAAACGAGGCAAACGGCTCACGAGCTCTGGGGCAGAGCCGGCTCCGCAGCGACACTGCACAGAAGCGGCCTCCTGACCCTGGACGCCATGCCGCCTGCACCCACCGCGCGGCGCTCCAGAGCCTCCCACACTCCAGCGGGGAGCCACAGCAGAGACGGGGCCAGAACCCACGACAGCGCCTGCGTCTCCCGCCGGGCTCTCAGCGGTCCCCTCGCGGACGTCTGGGCCGCCGCAGGGCCCCCCACCGGTGCCAGCTGACCCCCCGTGGTGACACCACCCAGAGCCACGGATCGGGCTCCGCCGCCTCCAGAGAGACCCCACCCCCCCCAGAGCTGCCGGGTGCTCGGCCCTGATCTCCCAGCAGGGGCGAGAAGCCTGTGACACCCGACACCCGACTGAGGCCCAACGGCCCGGAGGGGCCCGTCCCCTCACACGGACGGCCGCGTGGACGGCAGCCCGCACCCAGCCAGGCTCCCAGGTGCAGAAACTCCCTCTACTTCCCCACACAATGTGTCAGAATCACAGAGGAGACACAAGCTCGCCTGCACGTGAAGGAAACAAACACCTGAGAAACCCTCCCTTCAGACAACCTGAAGCGCCGCACCAGCGCCGCGGGGACCTCCTCGCTGAGCCTGGAGGAGCCGCCTGGACCTGGGGCCTCGGGGGCTCCCGCCCTCACCGGGGACCCGTGGGGACCGCGGGCTGTGCCCCACAGCGGGGTCGCCCCTCCTGTGCCGCTCGCTCGGGGTGCTGCGAGGACACCAAGGCCCCCCGGGGTGGCCGCCTCACCCCTTGGACGCCGCCAGACCCAGGGACAGACCCCTCGGCAAGGCCACCCGCACCCGACCCTCCCCAGCTGCTGGGAGAACACATGTGTGTTGTTACTTTCGGCCACTGCATTTTGGGGTCACTGTTCCCACCCAGAGACGATGCCGGTTACAGGTTTCCTCAGAACATAACAAAGCACTGCTGTTCACCATCCGGCCGCCACTTTGGGGGCAAACCTACGGCCGTGGGCAGCCGCGGCCGTGACCCCTGGATGTGACGCGACCGCAAACCATCAACGACACGCAGTCACAGCCCAGCAATTTCTCAGGTCCCCTGACCCCAGGAGTCCCTTCTGAGGGACTAAGCGAGCGGCACTGGCCTCGGGGGGGCGGGCGACAGCCACAGTCAAGCAGCTCGAGACGTCAGAGCGACGGCATCGGAGCAGGGCAGACCCTCGAGGCCACCCCGCTGCCCAGACGGCTCCACCTCACCTTCTAGACCTTCCAGAGACGCTGCACACAGACGTCGCCATCACCCCTGAACCCAAGGCCCCTCTCGCCCGGCTCTGTAGGAAGGTGACAGAGTCGTCTGCGGGCCTGAAGACGACTCAGGCCAACACCCTAGCCCGCCCCAGGCTCCGTGTGGGGACAGCACCTCTGCACCGCCCCTGCCCTGCAGGACACTGCACCGGAGCGGGACAAACCACGGACAGCGCCGACCTCGGGAGAGGAGCCGGTCCACCCAGGTGCGCACGGAGGGGTCGCGGGCATCGTCACCCACAAGCCACCCGCCACCCCAGTGCAGCCTTTCCTAAAACGCCCGCTTCCGGAGCAGGCCTCGGGGCCCCTCCCCGCACCTCGCAGCCCAGAGGCTACGAGCTCAGGGCCTTGACAACAGGCATCAAAACACAGGTGGCGCTTGACCCTCGAGACATGTTTCTGAAATTGCAGTGAATTGGAACATCAGCGCTCTGGACTCGCTTTCTGACAAAATCTTTGTATTTAAGGTGCAAACCTGGCTTCCTCTAGGGAAACACCATGCTGCGAAATCCATTACATGCAAACCAACAACAAAGGCACTCGTTTGCCATAACTAACCTTAATTTTCCTTAGAAAAACCATATTCTGCCTTTTGTGTTTGTAGTTAGCGGAAAAAGTCGGTTGCTCAATCACAGTAGGTACAGCTATCCCATCCACAGTAGCCATGACGGTAAAACACGTGTTCCCAAACACACAATGCTGCTAGAAAGAGCTGAACCAATTAAGAACGAAAGCTGAAAAGCTGACAACTACTTTACTTAAACTAGCAAACCTTCCTACTGCCGACACCACCACGCTCCAGGCTTGAGAAATGCAAAGTGGGGCCCCAGCTCGTCACCTGCCCCCAGGAGGCGTGACCTGGCTGAGCCCTGCCGCATCTCCCCCCCAGTCTGCCTCTGCATCACCTCCCGGCCGCCTTCGCTGGACCCCGAGGATTCCGCACAGGCCAGGGCCCGCCCACCGGGGAGGGGTGCTGAGGGAGCCAGTTTGCACGCACGCGCGCACCTTCACCTCAGTAACCTCCTCCTGACTCATCCTGAAAGGCTGCAGCACTTCCCGAGCCACACAGGCACACCCAGCGCATCAGTGCTGTCATGGTGACGAGAAAAAGACAAAATCCATCATCGCTGGCCCTCGTGGAAATCATGAGAAAACCTAGTCCACAGCATTCCTTAACGTCAGCACTGACGCGCATACAAGAGAAATGAGGTCCTTTCAGCACAGCAGTCACAGGAGCAGCCCTAACGTAAAAGGACATGGACCCCGAAGAACGCTGCCCCCCTCGCCGGGGGACACGCACCCGGTGAGTGAGCCAGGCCCCCCGCTGGCGGGACTTCGCGCCTGCCCAGTCCCCTCCCCCGAGCGCGGCCTGACCTGGTGGCCAAACCCGCAAAGGCCAGGGCAGCTCACGAGGGACCAAGTCGCCTGCCCGCTGGCTCACCGCCCCTCCCACCTGCATCTTGTGTCCGTCTCTGTCTCTCCCCATCTCTCTGTCTCTGTCTCCCTCTGTCTCCTCGGCCCCCTCACTTGCTCTCATGATTTGAGGGCGACAAGTGGCCCCCGGGGGCCTCGGGGACCATCGAGGACACCTTTGGGTCCCGTGCTCCTGCCGCAGACGCCACAGGTGACAACACTGCTCTCAAGGTCCCTAGACTCTGGGTGACCTGCTACGGAGCTGACCGAGGCCACCTGCCACGGAAGGGCCACCACGGAGACATTATGAACCAACGAGGCCGGAGTGCCAGGGCGAGGGCTGAGGTCCATCACTGAAGAAAGGCTCCAGGTGGACAGCACAGCTCGGGAGGCTGTGCCTGGAGCCTCAGATCCAGCTCCTGCCACAGACACCACAGAACAGGTGAAACCGGCCCCTGGCGCTCACAAGGCGGTACAGGGGAGGCTGCCTGAACGGGTGAGGACCCAGGGCCACGTCCACGTGAAACACCCCACGGGGCCCCAGTGGCAGAGCCCCTCGGGGTCTAGGACCAGCGGGGAGACACTCGGGAATCAACGTGCAGCATTTGGGGCATTTCTCTTCTTTATTTATTTGCATTATTTTTTGAGCTACAGCTGATGTACAACATCATACAAGTTTCAGGTGTAAAGGTTTCTCACCTTCGAGGGACACGGCCTGGAACATCTGATGCCACGACAGTAGCAGTGTAACCAGTCCCGGGGGAGGCAGGACGGTGGGACAGCCCTGAACCGAGTCACTCAGGACGCGACAGGGGTGCGGGCCCCTCCCCCCCCGCACACATTCGAGGTGGCCCAACGAAGCCGCCTCTCATCGTTCATATTTACCAACATGAAAACGCCCGGGACAAACCCGTGGAGAAGAACAGCAGGAGAAGACCGTCTGAGAGCACGTATGCAAAGCCGTGTAACGGACGTGTAAGTTACTCCCAAAACAACCCCCAAAATCTAACAGCAAGGCCACCCTGGACCGTGATTTCAGACGACTCTTAACTTTCTTTCCGACTCTTACATGGATTTTTAAATAAACCCTCTACTTCCATAACTGGGCAAACATGAGGCTCCCGCCACTTCCTCAACAGAGGATCCAGACGCCCCAGGATCCCAAGATCCAGGAAGCACGAGGTTGGGGGGCTGCAAGCCGCGGCTCTGAGGCCGGGACCCCCGCCCCGGGACCCCCCGGTATCCACGGAGAGGAAGCCAGGTGGCGGCCAGAGCCACAGTGGCCACGGCCACAGCGAGTGGCCTGAGCCACAGGCAGGGAAGCATCGGCCACAGGTCTGGAGAGGAGACGGCCGGCGGGCGACAACGCTTCCCGCACCAGGCCCAGGGCTCGCCACCAGTGGGGGTCACACTCACGAGGCCCAGCGGGCTGCAGGGATCGGGGGGCGCAGGCGGGACCAGGAACCAGGGTGAGGCTGCAGAGTTCAAGTGAGATCCTGACCCCCTGCCGGGATGCTGGCTACTGTCCCCGAGGGGCACACGGCCGGGAGGCAGGGCACAGCCCAGCCCGCGTCTTCTGCTTCCTCCTCAGGGGCCCTGACGCCCTGCTCGGAAATGCCAGGGCTCCAGGGCCTCCTGTAGGGCATCAGAGCCCCCCGCGCCCCCAGAGACCCACGTGTGAAGGAGCGCTTCCCCCCACTCCGCCCCCCAACCTGCTCCCAGCGCCACGCAGATCGTCTAAACCATCACCTTCCACCCACCAGAGAGCAGGTGCCGCCCCACTCCCAGCCCCCAACACCAGGTCCTGGGGCTCCCGTCAGACCCGGCCTCACCCTCCCTAGAAGGACGCGGCCTCTAACCCACAGTCTGACCAGCCTCACTCATCATGGACAGAAAAACAGCGAATTCACTCCACAACAGGTGCAAACTCAAGACTGCCCTAAGAAAACGTGACACAGCTCCGAGACAACTTCACATACCTGCTTCCGTCCCGCTTTCTGGCCTTTCTGCGGCAGGCCTGCAGGGGCTATAGCCCTGCCGCACCCTCTGCCAGGCGACGGAGACTAGGACCCCGCCCCTCTGCAAGTCGCCCCCAGGGGAACATGATTTCAGGTTCTTTAGGACCAGAAAGGCTGACCCAATGGGCGGGCTTCTCCCCTTCCCCAAAGCCCCCAAGGCCTGTTCTGGGTTTGCCCCTCGTCCGCCCTCCTACCCACTGTGCCCGGCCGCGGCCCCTCAAGGGGAACCCCGTCCCCAGACCCAGTGCAGCAGGCCCTTCCCCCCAACAAGTCCCTGCTGCCCACACCCCATGGGCACGTCCACACTGCAGCCAGGATCCTCCCTGCACCCCGATGCTGGTGGCCTGGGGCCCTCGGCTGCACGAGGGGGTGTTCACCCCCAGAGCTCCGATCAGATCCAGATGCCATCGATTCAGCATGAGACATTTTCACTCAAACCCTGATTTTTCTGAAATGCAAATGAAACAACGTAAAGATGAGACCCACGCCAGGTACTCAAGTCCCCAAGACCAGGAAGCAGAGGACAAGCCATCGTGTAACAGCTGAGGCCGAGACCACGGCCCCAGAGGGGCAGGAACACAGACCCGTGCCGGCCTCGGTCACACTGCACCGGGACGACAGGGAAGGAAGAACCTTCAGACACCTGGAAACTACTGTTCCTAACGTGAAACTTCCAGGTGTGAACTCTGGCGTGCTCTCCATGGTGTAGCCTGAAATGATGGTATATCTGCCACTCGTGCTGACGACAGAAGAACCAAATCTTAACGTTTTGCTGTGAAATGACGACAATGGTTTCACGAACATCCTTTGTTTCTGGAGTGGATGCAAATCAACAGGAAATCGGCACCCGGATGGAGGGTGCAGCGCGGGCGCGTTCGAGTCACAAAGAAACGGGATGTCTTAGAAGGAACATACTCAGTCTCTGAACCAAAAAATGCAAACTAAAACAATGAATTTAAAACCTCACCCATCAAATGGAGCGAGTCTGTGGGTTTTTAAATTAGCAAACTTGGTGTTAAAAACGGGCGGTTAACATGGGCTCCGACAACCTGACGGGAGGAGATGCGACTCGGCACGCCCGCCCCAGGAGGTCCTCTGAGGACGCCTCAGGCACGGCGCACACGTGTGTGAGCGTCCACCCGCAATTACACTGCCAGGAACCCGTCCTCGGTGATCATTGTGGATCTGTGCAGACGTGAGAAGACTGAACTGGAAGCCGCCAGCATCCCCACGGCTGGGGCCTGGGCACGGGGACACGGCAGAGGGGCTCTGCCGAGCTAACCCAGCCCCACCCCTTCAGGACCCTCCGAAGACCCGCGTGTCAGGCCGCCACTCGGCTGTGTTCGCTTCTAAACGCCCACTTGTGCCGCTTATGTTTGTTATTAAACGCGTGGAAAAAACGGCAAACAATCTAGGTCGCATTCAGCACCTTTAAACGTCCTCTACGTCCTCCATCCATCCTGCAGAAATCAAAGCTGGGCCTTACGGGCTATGGTTTATGCAAGAAACGTGAATCGATGGACCCGTTCGCCAAGAAAGGGCCTTCGCTCTACAGCCAGGGGGCTGGGAGGGCAAGCATAGGTGTTTGAATTTTACAAGATGAGTTTAGGAATGTATTCTTTTTTATTATTTCCCATTTTAGGTCACTTTTTCGGTAAGTGACCACCTACGATTCCCCAACGTGTCAAATAAACGCACAGCTGCTAAAGATGACACAGGAGAAGAGAAAGCCTGACTGGGGGAAACAGCGACAGCACACGGACGTGGACGGGGTAGACGTGGGACGCACAGAACGTTCACACGTGGGTAAAACCTTTGTTATGTACAACTAAGTGAAGATCCGACAGGAAGAACCTACAAACCCCCAACAATCCCCTCAGATGCCGGCTGGCAGATGGCTCCTTTCTCTTGTTTTCCTTCTCCTGGAGCTTTTCCAACTCTGGCCCAACTAACAATGCATTTACGATCACGAGAAACATTCCTTGAACGTTTTCAGTAATTCACACTTGTCCCTTGCGGAACTTCTGCTAAAAGGAAAACCCAAGGTTTGTGACAAAAACGCCTGCTGGTGCGACGTCAACCAGCAAAGACAAACTCACGGCTGCCACACATTTAGCACGGCTGCCTGGGGTGGCGAGTCCTCTGCGGGATGGGCCAGGAAGGGCCGGCAAGTCTGTCACCGGTGACTGGGCAGGGAGGCAGAGCGGCACGGCCCGCGGCCCGGTCCACAGGCAGAATCCCACCCTGGGTACCATCCAGCAAGCGCTCCGTGTCCCTCTGGGCCCTCGGTGACACGAAGTCATCTGTCGGGACACCGGGGTACAGGTGTCAGGAGGTGCTGCGTTTCAGGGCCCAAGGGAGGCCCAGGGGTTTCACTCTGTCAAACCAGAATCCCCTTAAAATCTGGATCCTGTGAACACAGGACCTTGATGGACAGAGTCCTGAGCTCAAACAACAGAGGCCGGGCTTCCCTGGTGGCGCAGTGGTTGAGAGTCCGCCTGCCGATGCAGGGGACGTGGGTTCGTGCCCCGGTCTGGGAGGATCCCACATGCCGCAGAGCGGCTGGGCCCGTGAGCCATGGCCGCTGAGCCTGCGCGTCCGGAGCCTGTGCTCCGCAACGGGAGAGGCCACAACAGTGAGAGGCCCGCGTACCGCAAAAAACAAAAACAGAAACAAAACAAAACAAAAAAAAACAACAGAGACTGAGAGAAATAAGTCCAACTTCACCCTGGACCCTCGAAATCCGTGCAGCACATCTGCTCCGGGCCCAGATGGCGCCACCACTCTTAAGCCACCACCACCGGCTCCCGTCCAGGCCCGCGCAGCGTAGACAGACTCCGTACCGGCCGTGCCCGTCTGAGCAGAGGGGCCGGGTTGAGTCCCACCTCCATCTGGGCCAACGCGATGCCACACTGCAGAGGTCTGGCCCTCACGCCACGAGTGACCCAGGGCTGTGGCCCAACCCCGCTCCCCCCGAGGCCCAGCCCCCCTCAACAAACAGCACAGAGCCACAGGAGGAGAAGCCAGGGCTGGCGTCCGAGCAAGAACCACGCTGTTCTACGCTGCAGAAAAACGAGGCTCGCTCGACACCAAAGAGAAGGGCTTCCAGCAGCGACTGTGTGCGGAAAACGCCCCGAGGGGCCACACTGCGCGTCAGGCTGGGTGCCGAGCCCCAGGTCCACAGCGCACCCCGGCGTGACTCGCTCACCGAGGAGCAGGGCTGAGAAAGCATCCTGGCTGTACCAGGAGACAGACAGCGTTTCCCACCAGGTGCGACGCAGCCGCGGGGTCCAGGGCGGCACTGCTGGTCCTGCCACAGCGTCCTGCTCTTCACACGGCCTCAGAGTTTCTCCAACTTCACTCCGGGCAGAAAAAAGGTGATTCCGAGACAGGAAAAGCCCGTCGGCAAACACGCACAGCAGTGCTGGCTGCGCCGCTTCGCCGCAGCAGCTGAGCTCTCTCGCTCGTGCCTCAAGTGGGAAGAGAAGCACCGCCAGCGCCCGGCGGCCCCACCTCACGGCCTGAGAGACACGGCCGGCCCCGCCAGCCCAGGCCCCCTTCCGCGGCCCGAATCTCATCACCGAGGCAGGCCTGGGAAGCAGCATTCGGGACGTGTGTTTCTAGACAAGCTCATCAAACCAGGCCTCGTTACGCATCCCTCACAAGCCTAGATTCCACGCGTGTTTCTTCGGTCTCCTGCCCTCAGTAACACAATCCAAGGGCTTTTCCATAACCTCACAGAACGCAAAGTGCAACCACAGAGCAGCTCCTCGGTGAGGCCCCCGAGCCCTGACGGCAACTCACAGGCCCTCCCGGGACTGCTGGGGCCGAACCGCGGCTCACCTGCCCTCTGCCCCCAACCTGAAGCAGGGAGGGGAGGGTCCCAGGAACATCTCCGCAAACGCAGGCCTGAGATTTCACGAATCGACTACCCACCACCTGCTCTTCTCAAACCTTTGTGACGCTGGAGGAGGACTGGTCCTCCCAGTGGGGACGCCAGCCCCGTGTCCTCCTTCCGAGGGTCACTCCGACGGCCGGGGCGGGGGCTAGTCACGGGCTCACTCCCTGCGGCCCCTCCAGTCCAGTTCTAGAACAACTACAGCCGCTACACAGGCCCTTTATCTTAAACCCACAGTCTTCCAAAGGCCAATGGCACCAAAGCACTCATCAGGGCCACAGACCCTGGGTCACTCATGGCGTGAGGGCCAGACCTCTGCAGTGTGGCCCCACAGACGCAGGACACGCGTGCACCACACGCTCAGCACACGCACACGCTCAGCACACGCACACATGCACACGCTCGGCCCCCTACACGCACACGCTCAGGAAACACACACAGACACACATGCACAACGTCAGACGCCATCCACTCTCTACTTCACACAACTGCAATCTTTAGTACGATGAGACATCTCTGCCGGTGACAGTTTTCACATTTCCTTCCACGCCTACATTCACCGCAGGAGCGTCCTGGGCACTGGAAGCCCTCCCATCAGGATCTGTCATGGGACCAGAGGCACAAAACAAAACCCACAGATACCCGGCTTCGTGAATCAATAACCAATGAACTGCATTTCCCCTCAGCAGGGTGACAAGTCCCCGTGGGGGAGGGAACAGGCAGCCCCAGGACGGCGCCGCCAACAGCGTCGCCACCACCTTCGACCCGCGCGCCTCTGACCCACGGGCCTCGTCGCAGGAAATCGTGGCAACACCGCCACGTGCACATTAAGGACAGCCCCTGAGCTCTGGTGTGAGTCCCACACACGAGGGCCGAGGGTCCCGGGAGCAACGAAGGGGCCAGGGAAGTTAAGGACGGCGCGGAGACCCACTTTCCAAAGGGAACGGTGGTGGTGAACCCCCGAGCCACCAGGCTTCTTCCCACGTATTGCCGGAAAATGGTTAAACGCGGGAATGACAGCGTTTTGTCCAGACGCCTTTTAGAAAAACACACGAAGACTTCACCTCTTCGTGCACTAGGCACAGAAGCCCCACGGCGGGCGGGCAGCTCGGCCTCAGGCGCACCGGCCTGTGCCCTCACCCTCCCGTGCCCTCACCCTCCCCACCCCCACCCTCCGGGGTTCAGGGGGAACGCGCCGCTTGCTCCCGACTCTGCTCCACCCTCACCACCGGGGTCACCGTCACGGCTCCGGCAAACCCCAAACCCCACGCGAGGCCGGCAGCACGCAGGGGTCCTCGGCCCAGTAGGGCAGGACCCTGGGCCCGAAGCACCTACGACGGGGTAGAGAGAAGCTCCAGGTACGCCCAGGAGACTGGCCCGCCCGCAGGGGGACAGCCCACACTGCCCCGTCCCAGCCCCTCCAGCCCAGCAGGCCCCCACGGAGCCCCCAGAGCTCTGCCGAGCTGGAGCCCCAGCCCACCACCCCCTTCACCTCGAGGGGCTTTGATCTTACATGAGCGACCACACTGAGGCCCCACTGCTTAAGTCACCGCTGGCTGCCAGGGTCGGCTTCCCAGGCTCAAACGTCACGCCCTCCTTAAGACTCAGGCAGCGGGACACGGGCCAAGCCCTGGCCCGGCCGTGGCCTCCAGCCCGCCGACCCCCAGCCCCAGCGAGACCTGGTTCCAGCACACTTGACGGCCCCCAGCTCAGCACAGGCAAGGCCACTTCACCTGCATCTCCTCAGGCCGGTATCACCACGGCGCCGACCTCCACGGCCGGTGTCACCTACTCACATCGCAACGGACGGTCCTGCATCACTCCACCCAGCCACCGGGCTGCCTGCGCTTTGCGGGGCTGTGTCTCCAGGAGGGACCATCGGAAGAGGCCGCTAAGCAGTCCTCCCCCTGCAGCCGGGCCCGGGGCCGTGACCGTCCGTCTCTACTTCCCCCAGACGCCCCGGAGCAGGAAGATGGCTCTCCTCCAGGGGTTCACACAGGAGGGCAAGAAACTCAGCCCTCAAACACCAGCCCCGGCACCGCAGCGCCCTTACTGCACGCCTGCTGCCCGGCCCGCGTCCTTGGGGCGAACGTAGCAGAGAAGCAGGCACGGCCTTCGACGGACAGAGATGATAAACTCATACCCACAGACACCACACAGGGGCACCCGAGTCCACACATGCTGGCGGGAGGACTTCACACCTGTTATGTGGTCCCACAGATACAGACACATTTTACGCCTCCAGCTGTGTCTCGGGCTGTACTTCCGTGCAATTAATGAGTGAATAAGTCCACGGCCTCTTTTCCCTAACGTTCACAGAACAGCACATTCTGAGAAACACTGAAGGACAGAGCTGGGGTTTCAGTTAACTATTACCAAGGGTAGTACAGGGCTACACGGCCCATAAAATATATTTGGGGACCTAAAAGCCTGTTTCTTGCAAAATGTGAAGAGAAATCACTCACTACGTCCTATAGCTTCATAACAAATATAAATTCTCCTTTAGGAGAATTTTTTACCACATTTTGTCCATCACCGAACTTCACTCTTTCTGAGGAAAAGAGTTGCCGAAACCAGTGCTCAGCGCTTTACGGATCGAAGCTGAACTAGCTTCCCGCGAGGTACACAAGGCAGGTGCTCGGGGCGCAGCCCAGGGCCGGGCCCAGCCCTCCTGCACTCAGGGCGTCCTCCCACAAGGGCATGATTGATTTACGAGTTAACCGTCAGCAGGACCCAGAAATTGGGCTGCCACTGAGCCTCCTAACGGAGCTTACCGCC